>NW_026866405.1:0-68725 GCF_026571515.1 Ruditapes philippinarum
CCTTCATAAAGTGGAAGTACTTCTGGTTAAACCAATATAGTATATAGTATTATGTTTATATAATTATGTTTACTGCAGTTTTCATTGTTAATGTTAATAATCTATGTTTAGTTTGTCATTGCTTTTATAACTAGTTAATTCTATGTTATATAATTATATTGTCTTTTGTACAATTATTTGATGTAAATATGTTGTAAATATGTTGAGGTACATATGGAAGATTGTTTTGGCGAATATGTAGCCTCGTTAAATAAAGCCTTTATTATTATTATTATTATTATTATCATCATTATTATGATAATTTCATTTAATGGACTATTTATGTTAATGACAGCCAACAGAAAGCATATAGCTATGTAAACCCCCAGTCACATTAGAGCTTACGACCAGTGAAGACCAGTTCACGATCACCAGTGACCTCTGGTCGCGGACAATCTTTAAAACGTCTTACGACGGTCATCGATGATCTTTGACAGTCGCAGGTTATCTTATTTAGGTCCCACGACCAATTTCAGTCGTAGAGAGGTTTTTGAGCTTGCACAAAAACCTCCTTGCGATCAAATAGGTCGCTGGTGATCTTATAAGGTCTTAAGGCTGTCGCACGATGGTCGTTCGGAAGTGCGACAATCTTACGACAGCCTTTACAAATCGCCACTAGTCACTGATAATCTTAAGTAGTCTTTAGTAATCGTGTGATGGTCGTACGACAAGTTGTAGGTGATCGCATGTTATGTCACGGGTAGTCGTAAGTAATCCCTAGCAATCTTGAGACCATCGTACGTTTACTTACGACCCGTCGTGCGATTGTCAATGATGACTTGTCTTACGATACTCGCAAAAGTAAATTTATCTTTGCAAAAATGGTTTCGGTCGCAGACAATCGCTGATGATCGTCAGTTTTACAAGTCGCCGGTGGTCGCAAGTAGTCGTAAGCTCTAGTGTGACTGGGGTTTTATATGTTAATGTACCCATGAGTAATATGTGCAATGTGTTGCAAATATCTAATTGTAATTGACCAAATAAAATGTGATGTTTTTTATAAATCATGATAATTATTCTTTTCAGATATAGGAACTGGATTTTACTCTATTTTTATGTTGATATAATTTATTTACTTTCAGAGTGTTGATTCATTGGTGATTCATTGACGATTCGTTGAGTTTGTCGATTGTTGACTGGTTTACTGATATTTGGATATGTAAGATTAATATAGATCTACATGTATGTGAACTAGAAGAATTTATTAGATACATTAGAACTGTGCAAAGTTATTTGTTTGGAAAGACATATCTATGAACCATATTTAGACGCCGCAGAGATATAAGACTAGAACCCAATTTCTTGGTTATTACAACCTTTTAATTTCAACCAAGTTACAGTTGCTCGATTCAAATTTTCAAACTGTCAAATCAAATCTGCACATTTATGAACCAATTAAGAAATGATACTATGGTGCAAGGTCTAAGGAAATATATGACTAGACACATGATCTAATTCCTTACAAGCGAAGCACAAAAACAACTATAAAGTTCTAAATTTTGAACCGGACTAAAAATCACCTACCTCTCTTCCCCACAAGTAATCCTAAAATCTGGGAACAAAATTCATCTTAAGAGATAAGACATTAAACAACTTCTCCTTTAAACTTGTAAATTTGATAATATCTATTACTTAAACTTTTTATAGTGTGACAGCACATGGTCATATTTGGTATTCGATCATAATAAATATAGTTAACAGATGGAAAGTTACAAAATATGCCGAAGTTCTATTGACATTCAAGTATAACTAATCTTCTATCTTAATATATTTGTTGTAGGAAATGGCTGAAAGTGCATTTGAAGACGACCTGAAATTTTCGCTTTTAGTTGAAGGTGTAGTCAGAAAGGCTCAGACTGAGACAACAAATGAGAGGTCAGAAATAATTCGTGATGTAATAAGGTTTCATATTAACACCTGGCTCGATCAGGTAGAACAAATTAACCCTCTTTATAAAGTATCAGAATTAATTCCAGTTGGAAGTTACGCCGAGGGAACTAAAATAATACATGCAGACGAATTTGACTATTTAGCTGTCATTGAAGAATTGTCAAAACCGGATGTGATAGAAATAGATACAAGTGAAAGCGATATTAATAAAGGCTTGGTAAAAGTCGTATTAGCAGACGAAGAATCCAAAGTTGAAAATGGAGCGGACTTTGTAAAGACGGTCATTTGAAATGTTTTCAACCCATTGACTTCCCTGTACTCGGTGAAAAAAGATTTGGACATGTTGTTATCGACTCGGTCTGGAAGTTTATCAGAAACTTGAAACAAAAAGGACCATTATCAAGGGCGCCAACTGTCATAGATATTTGCAAAATTCTCTTACCTGCCGTGAATGGTGTGTCTTTACTTTTCACAGGTGCTGATTTTAGAGCACCCAATGTTATTCTAAACTTTGAAGACGAGAACAGGAAGGTATCGGTCGATGTTTCACCAGCAATAAGATACCATAAAATCCACGACTGTTTCAAAGTTGAGGACTGCTCTTGTCCACAGTTTGCTGAACTTATTCTTCTACGCAAATCCCTATTGTTTGTCGGAACTGAAAGTGAATCTGATTTTAAAGTGACTGTAACGGAAGCAGAGGTTGAATTCATATTGACTGTCATGAAACCCGAGCACAAGATCATCTATGTATTTCTCAAGTATATAGTAAAATTATACGAGAGAGTACTTATGGAAACATTTACCTCATATATGATGAAAACTGTGTGTATCCACCACGACATTAAATGTGAAAAGGACGATATATCTATTAAAGATTGTTTACAATTAGTCATGAATGATCTAAATGTTTGCAGGCAGCAATCTTTTGTTATAAGTATAGTAAATAAACATATTCACCTTTTTCATACTTACCTGGACAGAAAAAGAATAGAAAAAGACAGAGAGTGCTTACTTCAAGGCATGACTGCAATGTGTGAGCTATCTCCAGAAATTGAAACCGTTGAAGACTTTGATACATTTATGAAGCGGGTTGTTGACAGCGAGCGTCAGAAAAGATATATAGGTGAGTATTTATGTCAATGTGACATTAATGTTAAGGTAGTCTTATTTGTTTACCAAGTACAAATTGCCAAACCCTGTAAATTTCTGGGTCTTTTCCTATTTCATTCTTCTTTTTAAAAATCGTTTATTTGACCAGATCTTTAGCTGTTCATAATGATCTAAGTATATGCATATTTCATCTATCTAAGTATGCCATGAAAAAGTAGTGTATGATGAATGATATCTGAAATGCATTATACCGGTATGTTACTATTCTGATACGACCCGCATTCCCCGTTGGACACAGAAGGACAGAAAGTGTGTTTAAAGCACGGAAACATATCAGACACAATTTAGTTTGGTTTTATATACGGCAGGGTTAATGTGATGATGTTGTGTAATAAAAAGAATATAATATCCCGAGCCGTAATTTTACTAAAGTCTTTTTCATAATTAGAATGGGGAAATAATAAGGTTTCTTGCGTTGTACATTATATAGTACAATAATATATGGTTTTAATCTTTTGAAACTAATTACTTGAAATGTTGGATAAAAGTAATGATTAATCAACACCAGCATATGTATAGAATTTTAAGTGACCAGTGTTATTTTCAGAACGCAAATTTTGATCAAATCAAATTGAAATGTAACTTAATAGTTAAGGTTTCAGTGATATATCTTCGACTACCGGAGATTCGCGACGCTAAGCATTTTCCGGCGAAACAAACAATAAAAAATCATCAAGTAGAAAATATACGTTACTCATTTGTTTTAAAAAAATATTTCTTCATAATCCTTACAATTTTTACAAAATTGAATCTTCTTCAACAAGTGGCAATGTCACAATTTGTTTACATTTATAAATAACAGGCGGCCATTTTGATTCGCTTCCTGTCATTCATATCCGATAGTTATTTGCAAAAAGTATAATTAGGCCACACCTAAGTTTAATTATTTGGTTTTGATTAATGTTTAGCCCAAAGTTAAAAAAAAAACTGTTTTAAAAAAAAATTACAGAACCACAGTATAACTTGTACAAAGTAATTCAATTTGACTGTTTTAATATTTGCAAGGTCTATGTCACTAAAATGATCAAATATTCAGATTTTGTCCAGAGCATATATACTACAGACATGAAACTTCAAAAAATGTTCACCACTATAGAGTGTCGAGTGCATGAACAAGGTCTCTAGATTGATTTCAGGTTAAGTTCACACTTAAAGGTCATTCAGAAATGCTAATTTGGAGCAAAATTTCTACATTCATCTCAGGATTTTAATGTAACTTGCCACAAATGTTCACAAGTATTGCGCGCATAATCTATACTACTACCCTAAAAGGGTACTGTTCCCAATTAAGAATAGACATTAAATTCTATTTCCCAATTTTTAATGTTTTAATTCCCAAAATGGCTGTTCAAAATTCCCACAAGGCCAAGTGATTTCTCTGATGTCATTTCAATTCAACATATTCATATAAATCACGACTCAATAGTTATAAATCACGACTCAATAGCTCTACCTGGACAATAGAAGCTGTTAGCTATCTTTATTCATGATGACTAATCTTATTTGTAGCTGAAAAATGCATAATTTTTTTCCACAATTTAAGTAAAAATAAGGATTTTTTCCCTATCATTCTGGTAACGGCACCATTCCCAAAGTAGAGAAAGAAAAACGCTGTTTAGTCATCATTGATTGATGGATTGTTACACAAGTGACAACTTGTATGACTACAAATGTGTTTAATAAAAAATTTTTTGATTACTTTTTTGAAAGGTAAAAGGTCACAAAAATAAATAAATATCCGGGATAATTTTCCAGATTTTGGGTCAAAAACAATTTTGTAAATCCCTTTTTCTATATTTGCCCACATCTCTAAACAAAAGCTTTTGGGTTTCGAAATTTTGCGACAATTTTGCCGTTAGTTAATTTTTTCCCCCTCATTTTTTTTTCTTTTAATGTTCATTTCCCTTTAGGGTCTTTTGGGATTTTATTTTACTTTTTAATTTGCAAGTTTTACCACGTAAACAAAGGGAATTTTTTGTATTTGTTACATGGGGTAACCGGGTTTTTTTCAACAGGATTAAAACCCGGGTTTACGTGGCCCTTTTTTTTTCCAAAATTAAAATGAAATAAAATGGCCCCCCATTTTTCTCTCGATTTTTTTCTAATTTTCGACAATAGGGCCTAGGGCATCACCACAGTAACTATGACTCTCATAAAATTTAGTTCTTTGCACTCTACTGTAGAGTTCTTTTCGCGTATAAAATATCTTTTTGTTGAATAGCCAAAAGTAAACATCCGTTTTCAACGGAAGTAATTGTATTGTGAATAATTTTGTGTCAAACTGGAACATGCAGACGATTTAAGCATGCAACAAAGGATTATTTTACAATTTTAATCAGCGAAACGTTACAGATAGAGTTGGTGGAAAGACAAACTTAGGATATCATCATTATTCTGTGAATGCACTTTGTCAAAAACAATGCGAAGAATATTCTGGATACAAAAGGATCAGATTTCACAGATCATAACCTTATAAATGGGTAAGTGTTTTGTTTTCTAAATAAAACACAGCTTATTGTATATTTATGACTGGTAGATATCATCACTTGCTGAAAGAATTAAAGAAAAACAGCTTCTCAAGTAGGTATACAGTACACTTAAAACTTGCATGGTAAGGACAGTTAAGTTATTGCTATTCTTGGTTTATTTTTGTTACAGTTAGATTTAGTTAACAAATTCAGATCATCACAGTATTTGTTCGGGTAATAAAATAAATAACACATTGGTTTGTTTGTAACAGTAAAATATCATCCCTCGTAAAAATACTACGCCTCGGGTAACAGTGATATTTTTACTGTTACCCACAAACCAATATGTTATTTATATATTATTACCCCTCACTTTTTTCGTAATGTTAATTTCCCATAGGTCTCTGGGAGTTATTCTTACTGTTAATGCAAGTGTACCACGTGACTAAGAATTTTGTACTGTTACATAGGTAACAGTATTTTTCAACAGTATAAAATCTGGTTACGTGGTCTATTTTCTAAATGAAATGAAATAAAATGGCCGCCATTTTTCTCTCGATTTATTCTAATTTTCGACAATAGGGCCTAGGGCATCACCACAGTAACTATGACTCTCATAAAATTTAGTTCTTTGCACTCTACTGTAGAGTTCTTTTCGCGTATAAAATATCTTTTTGTTGAATAGCCAAAAGTAAACATCCGTTTTCAACGGAAGTAATTGTATTGTGAATAATTTTGTGTCAAACTGGAACATGCAGACGATTTAAGCATGCAACAAAGGATTATTTTACAATTTTAATCAGCGAAACGTTACAGATAGAGTTGGTGGAAAGACATACTTAGGATATCATCATTATTCTGTGAATGCACTTTGTCAAAAACAATGCGAAGAATATTCTGGATACAAAAGGATCAGATTTCACAGATCATAACCTTATAAATGGGTAAGTGTTTTGTTTTCTAAATAAAACACAGCTTATTGTATATTTATGACTGGTAGATATCATCACTTGCTGAAAGAATTAAAGAAAAACAGCTTCTCAAGTAGGTATACAGTACACTTAAAACTTGCATGGTAAGGACAGTTTAGTTATTGCTATTCTTGGTTTATTTTTGTTACAGTTAGATTTAGTTAACAAATTCAGATCATCACAGTATTTGTTCGGGTAATAAAATAAATAACACATTGGTTTGTTTGTAACAGTAAAATATCATCCCTCGTAAAAATACTACGCCTCGGGTAACAGTGATATTTTTACTGTTACCCACAAACCAATATGTTATTTATATACTGCTCTCTATCAAATGGATAAATACCAGCACGGATATTTTCATATTTTAATGTTTGAAGATGTACCGTACAAGTAAGAGAACAAATGTTATATCTTGTGACAGTGATGAAGCTGTTTCACGCATTAATTTGTGACATGCATTATTGTACATGTGTTGAAATGGATCATAAGAAGCTAAATCTAAAGGTTGATGTTTGTGACCTGTATGGGCAAGAATTATGAAAAATACAATATTATTGTACATGTATAATTATTAGTGTCCTTTAATTCATGGCTTGATTTACGAACAATTTCCCTGTCGGTGAAGATATTGAATTTGCATACGATTCTTCTACTTTGCGCCTCGTTTTGATCTCTTAATATAGCACCTATGCGGCTAAGGCATTATATCTGCCTTTCATTTTTAATTAAGAATAATTATTGTTCCATTAAGCGCCTTTTTAATTAGGTTAGCGATATAAGGGCCATTATGATGCTTTTGTCTATTATGAGATTTCTGTTATTTAGATTAATGGCGTAATCTTAAAAACAATCAATCGTTTCAATTGCACATTGTTACAAACTATAACATTATTTTGAATGAACTAAAATATGTTTGAGCACCACACTAAAAACCGTATACCGTCCAGGACGGCGCGTCCGTTTTCAAGGAATTGACAGCATCAATAATTTCATTCACAGATATTGGCCGATCTAAAAAGTCATCAGCATCATCACTAAAGTTGAAATGCTAAAATCTCGTCTTTTACAAAAATGTAGGAAGAAATTTGAGAACTGGCGAAGAAAAGTTCTACTATTTCGTAATTATGATTGTTAAAACGCCTAAAGACACTGCCATATCTCTGTGTAGCCAGTTAATTCCCAGCGTATTTTACTTTTTTTTGCAGCTAAAATGGAAGAAGATAAACTAAACAGAGAACACACTGAAGGCTTTTACAAAGAAGTTAATGAAAGTATTTCAAATATTGTTGCTATGGGTTACGATCCTGATGAAGTGAAAAAAGTTATGGAAAAGGCTTACCTTATGTATGATTCTGAATCAGCTCTTAAAATTCTTCAAAAGGTAAGATAACTAAATACTGTCACAGTTTTTCTTATCTTATAACAATTTTATAATCCTTTTGTTCTTTATTAAGATATTTTCTATTCTTATTAATTATGAATGAATATTATTTTTAACTGTGAAGTTAAAAATTAGTGTTTGATATTATTACAGCGTGCCAGGAAGCGAGAGGAGAAAAAGGCTAAAGTCACTGATGACTTTTCTATATCTGGTGGCATTTCCATGCATGTCTCTGAGACGAATTCTATCACTGAAAACTGTTCTGGTGATGGTGTGCCTGAAAGACTTTCCGTGTCGGTAAATACGTCTCTTGATGGGAGCTCACATTCTGAAGAATTTCCCCTTGCTGTTTACGATCCCCAAAAAACTACGGTCACACATGAAATTTTGTACCAAAGGAAAAAAGATGTTTAACGTTTTAAGAACAAGGGACAATGTGATGCTGATCGATATAGCAATGGTATATATAAGTGGGACTAAAAAAGGATTGGAACACCACACTAAATACCGTATTCAGGTATATACCGGACAAGGCGCTTGAATGATAAAGTGCTAAAATATTGCCTTTTTACCCAAAGGAATGAACTTAAAAAGGTCTAATCCATCTTTTTACACAGATTTATGCATGATGATGAATGAAAAATGTAAAAAATCTCCGAAAAAACGATATTTGTCTATTTTGTGATCATGATTTCTGCAATCGTCTAGAGGTACTGCTCCAATCCTGTATTGAGTTAAGAGAGTGTTACTGACATTGACTTCAGTCAGTTAAGAGTACTGGTGTGTTATTTCACAACGAAAAGCAACACACTCAAATACACACCCAAATGCGTTAACATCGAGGCATAAAAACACTAACTCACAGGGCGAGCGATTTAATGTCAGAGGGCTTTTATTGCAGATGTTAATGCACGAAAAATGGTGCATGATTGCATGAAAGTACAAAGCAATCGAACGAAAAACAGTGCATTGTTGTACTATTATGCAAGAAAAAATAATATTTAGTACAGTTTAAAGTTAATTAGTTCGTATTTATGAAATTAAATTGGCCAGTCGCGGCGCAGTAGATCTAGTGTTTTAAATTATTTTTAAATGGTCGATTTACAAGACTGGTTAACAGTTTGCCGATTTACCAAAGTAAATGCATTAAGATTCATTTAAAATGCTACAATCCTTTTGGGCAAAAATTAATTTCAAACACTAATTTCTATTCTTACTTGCTACTAAAGAAGAGAATTGATAAAATATGTTGAACTACATTAAATGTTAGCATAGAAGTAATTTTCCTGACGTCATTTGGTTTTTTAACGTCATATTTGACGTCATGTGACACCGATGTAAGGCTAATTTAAAGCGTGCTAGAATGCATATTTTTCGTTAATGTATACATGCGCGCCAAGTTTTTATGCAAGAATGCTCTAAAATAAAAGCTTTAAAAATGTCGAAATTTAGTGGTTTAATATTTATCAGAGATATATACAGTAGGCCCTCAAAGATTCTATTTTATCTTAAATGTCTGTGTTTAGTTTACCCCGAATTACTTCTACACTATACTAGATACAATTTATTATATGTAGGTGTATTTGTAATTATAAGAATCTAAAAGCTACAGCACAAGGTCAACAACAATTATGAATAAATGTATAAATACATGCTAGAACAGTTTACATTATTCTGTGTTACATTTGTATCTTGTTCATTAGAATGTTGTTTTTTTTCTTTGGTTTGCACGATACAAAAATTGACAGAATCATGTGTGATAGATCTAGGTCAAATGTTTGTTTTCCTTCATTTTTTATGCCATCTTTTTATTAACCCACCTGTCACAGTGACAGGCTGAACTGTTTAATAAAGTGGCTGCTAGAGCTTAAATTAGAAAACAACATCTAAACAACATCTCAGCCACTGGTTCAATTTTGAAATAGTTTTACACAAAAATTTTCTTGGTGACAGTGTACAAAAGTTGTTTAAAGCGTGCTTCTTGGAGGAAAAGGGGCTCTACTTTGACCGTTTGACCTATTTCTTATGGGAGCAATCCAGGGCCCTCTTGGCCCTCGTGTTTGCTTTTAAGCTTGCAAAGGCCCGATGAATGCATATTTGACAATGTTTTTCTTTCAATGCACATCAGTCTATAAACTATAAATGTGTGTGAAATCACAGCTGCACGCGCTACATATTTTCCGACATTGAATAATAAGAATAAAAATATTATGACAGGACAGCATAGTTATTTTTTTCCCGTTTTTCTCCCCCCCCCCCCCATCTAAGTGTGATTTTGACCTTCGGGATAGGGTTCTATGTCTCGTGCCTGTCACACTGTTACGTCGTACATAACAAGTGTGTCAAAAACCTTCCAAAATCCCTTGAGGTATGACCAAGTTATGGGCTAGATAAGGGTTAAGAACACACGTACTAAAGCCCGTCTCACACAAAACGCGGTTGGGCACACGGTTCCCATACGGTATACTCGGTTGTACACGGATTGACTGGTACGAGTTTTGAGCTCCAACTGTGCTAGGGGATTAGTTGGCACGAGTTAGACACGAATATAGCACGAGTATGTACGAATTGAGCACGGATATACTCGGTCAAACAAGGTTTGAACACGATTTGCATACGAATACATACGACTGTTGTACGGTTCAAAGTACGGTCTAGTACGGTTTGGTACGATTAAACACGACTTTTACTCGACTTTCGTAGGATTTACATAGGGTCCCGCCTACTTTTGTTCGAGTCATGCTCGAAATATCACACATTTGTGTAAGTTTGATATAAATTAACCCATTTTGATGACTTGGCTTCATAAATTTCGAAATTTCAACGAAGAACACCTATATATAGATCATTAACATTAATAAATGAATAAAAAGGTGAAGCAATGTAAAATGTGTCTTTTTTTCTTGGGGGCGACGAGCTGGCATGGGAGTCTGAATCCCTGGGAGACATGGGTATTGCAGGTTGGTCCTCCAGCTCATCAGGGTCAATAAGTTGTAGTGGTCGGTGGGCCTGGATGGCCCTTCTAGTATTCATTATGTGCGTCCAAACCTTCTTCTTTGGATACATTCTAGTGTGATGCAGCAAGTATTCTTGGTAAGGTGGCAGCAGGTAGTTGTGTTATTTTGTACCGTTCTTGCTGACGTAGAGGCCACGTTAGACCGTACGAGGCAGTGTGAGACCTTTTATACCCGTACTATACCGTGTCGGCCATGTATGTTTCGTACATTAACCGTATAAGTCGTATGGCGATCGTATGAAACCGTGTGTGCACTCGTTTGAATCGTACCGTGACCTTGTGATATCCGGGTGTTAATCGGGTGTTGGATTTAGGACTTAGGGACGGTCTCGAACGATTCCATACGATTTATATACGACCTTGATACGGTTGGGCTCACTCGTGGAGTGGACTTCACATACGGCTGTATATACGGTCTCATATGGTCTCACACGGTCTTGTACGGTCGCTTATACGGTCATACACGGACATGGCATCCGTACTAGTTATTTATAAGTTTTTAAAAATCATACACGGCTTACACGGATACACTCGAATTGCCCGAGTGTAACTCGGATAACGCTACGGTTTGTTCGGTTGTATATACGGTTTACACGGGTGGCCAACCGTATAAGCCGTGTGTCCTGTTTGAGATGGGCTTAATCTACACACACACGAACGCGCAAATTGATGTACAGACATTATCAGAACAAAACAGAAAGTTTATTTAGTCGTATGCATGGTACAGCATATAGATATATTCAAACAATTTATACATGCAATACATGGCAATAATATGTATAAATAAACATGGTATCATATTTACAAGAGTGTTGTATTTTATCATGGCGTAGGAATAAAAAAGAGTATAAGCTCTAAGCGCCAGTAAGAGGAAAACGGGTGATACTAAAATATGCAACACATCAACCAGTGTAATAATGAGCAAATGTAAAAATTAAAAAGCAATTTTCTACCAGTTTCCTTACCTTTTCTTATTCCAATTGACCACCTCTTCCACGAAAAGTTATAGGACGATCCAAGATATGTACCTACCAAATAATGAAAAGCATCAGTCAATAATTTAACGTATTATAATAATTTTATTATTTTCTCCGTAGCTAAGCTCACTTAACGCTGATGTAAAGGCACCACATAAAATCCGCCATAGAACACCATAGAACACCACAGCCGCGCAGGAAACAAACCAATTTTAATGGATGAAAAAACATGTATGGATGGCCATGGAACACTGTTAACACGGAAAAATAAAGATGCTGTATGTTGTGATTAAAGTGGTTAACCACACTAAGTGAAATTATATATATATGTACATAATTATAAAAATAAAACAATTTTCAAACATTGAAGAATATGTAAAATATGTACTGCAAATATTTGTGCATATTATATGTAATCATTAAAATATATATGCATCCATTTCTTATTGGAAAATTTGACTTAAACTTAAATAAAATTTCTAATTACATCCCTTTAATTACACGAAATGTTAAATTCGGTAATATCTTTATAAATAATGCTTTTTGGAAGATACAATATTGATAAATCTTAATTTGAGCATCACATTTATGATTTAAAACTATAAAAAATTGTGTTACAGGATCTTAACGTTTATCAGAAAATATTTAAATATAGACATCAAACATCAAATATGAGATTTTTCTTCTATTTAATAAGTGTACTTGTTCCCAAACTGTTTGTCAAAGATATCATATCATAGAACTCCGGGCTAGTATTATAGCAGGAGATTATTTTTAAAACATCAAGCAAGAATGCATTTTAGTTTTTGGACAATGCACTTCCTCTCTGACGTTGCTATCATTGTGTGATTTGACAATAAAAGAGCCGTGTCATGACAAAACCAACATAAGTGGGTTTGCGACCAGCATAGATCCAGACCAGCCTGCGCATCCGCGCAGTCTGATCAGGATCCATGCTGTTCGCTTACCAACTCTATTACAAGTAGAGAAACTGATAGCGTACAGCATGGATCCTGATCAGACGGCGCGGATGCGCAGGCTGGTCTGGATCCATGCTGGTCGCAAACGCGCTATGTTGGTTTTGTCATGACACGTCTCCTGCTAAATTTCAAAGCATAATTACCATGTATGTATCATAAAGGGTGATCATTACAAAACTAACTTATGGAGAGTTATGATATTTGATGTTGTACTTCATTTCACTTGTCTCTATGACAATCATTATTAAACATGAAATGATTATTTAATATATACTATCCTCAAATTTGATATTAGAAAATATTGCTAATTGCTACACAGTGTCTTAATAAACATAAAATAAACATGTTATGACTTCACACACAGTAGATATGTTATTTTTTAAACTCTACATACAACAGGTGGTCACAATTGATTATATAGTGTCGTTAAAAAACTGATAGTTTTTGTTTGTTTTTGTTTTGTTTTTTTTTTAAGAAAAGACAAAGACCAATTTTACTTGACCTGTTACAGGAAACGCAGCTTCCGATACACAGTTTATTCATTCTTTTATTAAAATGAGACATATTCCTTAAGAATTTCATAGATTTCAATAATTTTCTGTGATTAAAATATTTTACTCAAGGATGAGCATATATATGAGTATATCTTTAAAAATTAAGCAACATAGAATTATGTATTGTTTACACTACACTTCTTCTTACTTATTAATACCAATATCGTTGTGTAAAGTTTATTTTTCAAGCTAATCAATGGCAAGCTCTTTTAAATATTATGAAGGGAGATAAATCAAAGATAAACAATGTAGAGCTATGATTCTTTAACACTGCGCTTCTTCTCATTTTTTCTTCCTTTGTTTTCTTTTTTATAAATGTGTAAAGTTTACATAAGATATCATTGTTAACATTTAAAGTACATGAACCATAAAGGGAGATAATTGAAAAAAAAGTAAAATTATGGTTCTTGAACGCTGCATTTTCTCTAGGAAAGAACAGTGAATTATACAAATGAACTTAATATAAGTAATCGTATGCTTGATCAAAGGATTAAACGCTGTTAAAAATACAGTAATTAGCATATGAATGTACGAAGTTTTAATCATATTCCTTTAATACTTTTACTTGCACCCACAATTTCAGTCACTTTTTCAACCCGAAATGAACTTTGTACTCGTATCCTAACCCCATTATATATATTCCCTAGATAGAAGGAAGAATTGACGAATTGACAAGATGGCAAATACATGCTTTACATCAAAGAGTATAAAAACTCTGAAACAGTTGCAGCTGTGCCTACATGTATCTCGATCATCGTCTCTTAAAAACAACAATTGTCTACGAGGTAGCTTAACGCAGACCCAAATTACTTGAAAGAATAAATTCTTCATAAGTGTTTGTAGATATACTCGTAAAAAAGTATGCAATCAATTTCAGATGTGAACGGGCAAACATTACTTATTGAAAAGGTGCCTTGTAATTTCGGTGATCATATTTGCGCAGGTCATTCGGGATAATACTACATGATATTGTGTTAGAGTGACCCCGAGGTGTTCATGGTCGAGTGGTAAAAGTCGTTATTTTAAAACCATTTGCCGCTCATCGTTGTGGGTTCGAATTCCTACCAGGGACTTTGGATTCTCTAATGTCAGGAGGCTATCCAGCTAGCTTACTCGGGTGCCTGTCAGTGCTCTTGCCTGAAATAATGCACGGAGGGGCACCGGAGGTCTACGTCCACCGGTAAGATGAAAAGCTGCCATATGACCTATATATTGGTGCGACGTAAAACAAAATCCAACAAAAAAGGTTAGTGTCTTTTGGGCAAATTAAAAAAAGAAGAAGTATTAATGTTATTGGTTTATATCCATGTCTTATAACAAGAAGAATACAAACTAGAGCCTCTGATATGGTTGTATACCATGCAATTGTAACCACACCCCTATCCCCTTGCAACACAGAGACTTGGTCTTTATGATCGCTAAACCCTTTGCAAAAGTTCTGTCTGTGGAGTAAGTCAAATGGTAGAACCCAAAGTAAAAGAAATTGGAATTGATATTTGGATATATACCTGTCAATTCTATGAAAAAATAATTTGCGTAAAAAAGGCATTCATTTTATACATAGCATATAGCTTTGAGTATCAAATGCACTCTAACCAGCTTTGGAAAGTTAGCGGCTTTTCGTCCTATCGACATGAAGTTAGCGGCATAGCGGCATAAAGTTAGCGACCTTTCGCTCTAGCGGCGTAACGTTTGCGACCTAGTGACATGAATTTAGCGGCCATTAGCTCTAGTGTCTTTCGCCCTATTGGAATGAAATTGACGGCCTTGCAAAGTTTGCTGCCTATTGGCAGTTAACGGCCTGGCGAAGACGAACCATCGAGTTCAGAGATGAGCCAGAATAGCAACTCAAGAATAGATATTTGTATACATAATATTTAATCAATGACATATCTTCAGAAAAACTTTAGATTTTTTATTTTCTTTATTTTAAGTATCAGAGTCAGAAAAATGAGAATGAAGACTTAAGTTGTAAATAGATCTCCATGAAACATTCTATTGTTTTCACGATATCCATTCTACACGATAAACACATGTCGTTGTTATACTAAGTTGTACTTCTCTTCTGCAAATGAGATTGGTTGCCATCGTTATACAGATTTTGAAAACACAATTAAATAAGCAGGTAGTATTAAATCAAAGATTTATATCTTTAAATTAGTTTGCAATAACTGGTTTATTTTTTCAATCTTTTGATATAAGAAAGCCAGAAAAATGAGAATGCATGGCTGAAGTTCCCGTCTGGTCTCCATGAATTGTATTGTCGCTTAAACATGATAACCAGACATCGTCGCAAGCGTTCATGTGTAATACTAGCGAGGTACTTTTTTCCTGCCAGTTAGTTGCATCAGCATACAGATATCCAACACTGTAATTAGCTAGGTTTTTTACGAACGCTACATGGAAATCAACGTTGTTCTGTGTAGATGACAACGTGGCATTTATCTGATATGTTTCGATAACTGTTGCACGACATGTTCTATGTCTATAATCGTAACCTGGGGGGTTGATTCAGTTTGACCTAGTCAAATATTACAGGATGTTTCGATTAGCATTCGATAATAGGATGACCTAGTGATGCCATAATCGCTGGGCTGTGATCCTTGTTAGAGCCTAAAATAAATTTACAGAATTAAATTTATCTTCTTAAGTACATGTATCACTATTATTCAGTTGTTAGAATGTAAAATTCTGGTATATCTTCATCCGAGGAAGAATCCTAGCCAAAACATATTTCGCCAAATGTGATGATTGAATCCTCAACAAAGAGCGTCCATGTTTTACACAGACCTACATGTCCGTACCGTTTTAAGTTCAAAGGTAGAAAATACATCATAAATTTATCACTGTAGTTTACCTATGTTTTTTGTTGTTGTTGTTGTTGTTGTTTATTTTTGTTGTTGTTTTTTTTACAAGTGATCAACAATAAGTAAATAAATAAGACAATATATTTTCTTATCTCGGTTCACTTATGTCATCTTTTTACTTATATGAGTATAATGACCGGACAAACGTTCTTCTACATTCATTTATAAATAATTAAAACTGGACTTATCAAATGAAATATATTTGATGTTTTGATTAAACAAGTTTTTTAATATATTCATTTTCATGTACTTAACCGTTATAAATACAGATATGCATAAGATTATCCTGACAAATTTCAGACTATCGCCTCACAATCTAGAGACACGAGACAAAACGAATGCATAATATTATTTCAAGAGAAATAGAATAGTATCAATTGTTTTAAGTATTTCTAAGTCAGTAACAGATCTATACTTATGTAATGTTATACTATTATGTAATGTAACGTTATGTTATGTAATGTTTTGTTAAGTTATGCTGTGCTGTGCAGTGTTGTGCTGTGCCGTGCTGTGCTGTGCTGTGATCGGCTAGGCTAGACTAGGCTACGCTATGCTCTCCTATGCTATGTTGATTTACGCAATGTGGTGAGTAATTTGTTGTGCTATGATATGTTATGTTATGCTATGCTCTGTGTTATGTAATCTTATGTAATGTTTTATTCTATGTTATGCTGTGTGCCATGCATTGCTATGCCATACCATCCTATGTTATGTCATATTTGCAATGTTATGTTATGTTAAATGTTATATGTTTTGCTTTGATGTGTTGTGTTATGTTTTGTTGTGCTGTGTACGTATAAGCTTTCGTGTTATCGTTTATTTAGTTTGTCCATTAAATATATCATGTTTACTTTCATGTCATTGTACGTTTGATGCTACAATACGTATGTCACAAATTAGAATTATGTGTTAATGGCAGCTGTGTTTTTCCATTGTTTTAATTAAGCCGAAACATTGTGCATGCGCGTTATTATTCGGTTATGTTAAGTTTGACAAAATGAAGAAGAGGATGGAGTTTGCCTATAAGACTGCCAAAGAAACTACCATCAAACAAGGACAGAGACACATGATCTTCTATGATGCTAAGGTTCGAGGTCCTCATCAGAAATTTTACCCCTTTAGATAAGTTAGACGACAAGTGGGAGAAGGAACCTTTCATCATTGTACGCATCCCCAATGAAGACATTCCAGTCTACAAACTGAATAAGAAAACTGGCAAGGGAAAAGAGAGGACCCTACATAGAAACATCCTTCTTCCTCTGATGTCTATACCGTACACTTACGATTAGATACAAAGTGAAAAGCAGATTTCTAAGCCAAAACCCAGACCAGAAAAGAGTGAACAACAAACTATAAGAGTTGTACAAGAGCAAGAGTCCGAATCCGACAGCAACACAGGCAGTGACACTCCTATGTACAGTACGCTCAGCGCGGCTTTTGCAAAAACCCGCGTGTCCCCGCGGATGTGACTCATCGCGGACGAAAATTTACCCCACAGACAGAAAATTTCACCACCGCGGACACAAATCAACAGTCGTAAGCGTTTCCCCCGCGGAACACTGTGGTTAATTGCGGGGGAACGCAGTGGTCAATCTCCGTGGACCGCGGTGGTATTCATCGTGAAAACGATTGAATTTTAGGTATTTTATGGAACTTGTAAACTTTATGAAAAACATGTAATAGTACAGTTAAGAATTTATATTAGAGTCTACTAAAATAATTTATTTGCCTTTATTTTCCATTTCAGAATGATTTTGGACGTCAATTTTAAGAAGTTGCAACAGCTAGCGTCCGGGGCTGTACCGCTAGTCAAAAGTTATTGCAACCTGTATTTTTTCCCTGACCCCGATTATCTAAGTTAACGTAATAATGCATTTATTTCCGTGTAAATAGACATAAGTTTTGAAATGATAAGCTTTTCGGGCCCGTTTTGCTACTAAAAAAAGTTATTTCACCTGGTAGATTTTCCGTATTTTTCCAGTAAATCCGATCGTTGAATCAGTTACAGTTGTAAACATATTTATATACAAATGAGTATCCTTATTCACCGACAAGAACCGTCAAGGACCGACAAGAACCCATGTTTTGTTAATAAACATGTACTCGTACATATTTGATAAATGCAAGGCTTATTTATTGTCTTTTAATCTGAGTGTTTGTTCTTTGTTTCGTTTTATTTTATATATAGAAAATTAAAAATATGGTGTCTGACAAGAAAAAAAATCTTATGCAACGCGTGTACTGTAACGTTCATACCGACAAGAAACCTTTCGTAACTTTATATAATCAGTTGCAAAATTTGTGTTGAAAGTTTTTTATGATCATGTTTCCACTTTTTCATTGAAGACATTGTATGAATATCTATGACTACCGACCGGAAGATGTGTTTTCCGTTAACCAATACATTCGGAGATTGGCGACTCTTTTCTAATATTTCATTGTAGATTGTAAAAATTTTGGGTGCTGTTATTTTTGTTGCAAGACATGAAATAAACATGGGGATTTAGTAAGAAATGTACTGTTAAAATTAGAACTGTATCATGACCAAGGAAATATCTTTTATATCAAAGATAAGGCATCCTCAGTAACCCAGGCCGTATACCGGTATCGGTATTAAAAAGCAATATTTACGGATAGTATACCGTGGGTTCTGGCGATGAGAAATAAACAATTAAAATAATTTAAATATGCAAGGACTGCGTATAAATTACTTATTCTTCATGTTAAAATAAAAGCATATCCACGGTCATAGACTTATGTAAGTTTTTTTGTTTGTTTATTTTTTTCTTTTCTTAGATTTACTTATTCTGACCCCCGCATTACCCCGCAAACCACGGATGACTGATTTTAACTATAATATGACTGCAATCGTCGGATTTTGGTCCGCGGTGGTAACAAGTAGACACCGTGAATCGCGGGGGAAATGATCGTTTTATCGCGGACCTCCACCGCGTTTGTCCGCGGCAGAAAAAAAAACGTCCGCGGTGGTATCGCGGAAAAGGCAAAAGCCGCGGTGAGCGTACTGTACATCCCTCGAAGATTTTTTTATTAAACTTTGCACCGCGCCCCCGCTAATAAGCGTGTTTTTGTCCCTCGAACCCGCCGTTTTATTTCTTAAATCTCGCCCCGCACCCTCGCTAATTAGCGCCTTTTTTTCCGCGCCCACGTCATTTTAACTTGTTAATTTTCGACTTTTCGCTTGGCGGGGGTTGCGGAGCGAAAGCACGAATGACACAAATCAGCCACCATAGTTTATGCAAAATGGAAAATGGTTGTTGATATTTTCATTTTCAGCTGATGTATTCTTTTTGCAATTGTATATTGATTAAAAAATACAAATAATCAGCATCTAAACTTCAGTAATTGTTTTGAACAATTTTGGTTTAAAGTTAAAATTTCATTTCCGTTTATTCATTAAATAACTATTGCTGAAATTCATTAGGAAAATGTCAGGAGCCATTTTCTCCTACCAAATGGGGAATTGTTACTGAAAAAAAAATATTTTAATGGCAGCTGTGGCTTTCCATAATTTTAATTAAGCGGAAACATCGTGCACGCGCGTTTTTATTCGGTTGCGTTTAGTTTTTACCGTATATGTTTAACTTCCTGTATTATATCGGTTAAACTCGACAATTTCCGTCACTGATGTACATTATCGAGCTCACCCATGCAAAATCGTGAACACTGGTAACCCGATCTGTGTTGTACTACTGTCCAATTGCTTTGTTTGTTGTATACGTTTCTTTGTGAGAAAGAAATTCATTTGTTTTTTTAAATAATCTTAACTTCTGCGCACTGTTGCTTTTCCTGTCCCGCTCACTCTTTACAGTCATCTCTTACGAGTAAGACGTATAGTTAATCAATTAATTCATTTACCATTATTTTCAGATCTACATTTACTTTATTTCAATTTATATTGAAATATTTCATAAGTAAATATCTTTTATACAGACGCTGTGGTAAGGAATAATATTATTAAGATCAATTTATTTATTGTAGTTCTTATTCCGCGTCGATTGTGTATCTATTGTTATTTCATTGTGTTGTTTATATGTATTGTATTTGTAAGATGTATAATTATTTTATTATATATTCTAACACGACCCGCATTTTTCCCTATTGAACATAGAAGAACCGAAAGTGTGTGTTATTATGCTTTAGTGTCCAACTTTATTTGTCATCCAATGAAAACGCTGTATTTCTGTGCGTTTAATTTTCATAGAAGAACAAAAGTCGATACTATATCGAATTGTCCTTAGTGTCCAGCTTTATTTGTCATCCAATGAAAACGCTGTATTTCTTCAAAATTATGTGCGTTTATTTTCATAGAAAAACAAAAACCGATACTATATCGAATTTCGTTCATAGTCGACTTCTATTTTTCATAGTACTTCATAAAACCGCATAGTGACGTAATAAAGTAAATAATAATGAGGCCAAATAAAGCTTGACACTAAGTATGTTAGTATTCATCCTTAGCTGTTCTACAGAAATTAGAAACATTCTCCTGTCGCTATCGCTCCCGTCGAAGTTTCTAATTTCTGTAGAACAGCTCGGATGAACACTAACATATACATAGTCGACTTCTATTTTTCATAGTACTTCATAGAACCGCATAGTGACGTAATAAAAAGAATGATAATGAGGCCAAATAAAGCTTGACACTAAATATGTTAGTATGCATCCGTGCTGTTCTACAGAAACTAGAAACATTCTCCTGTCGCTATCGCTCCCGTCGAAGTTTCTAATTTCTGTAGAACAGCACGGATGAACACTAACATATACATAAAATCACTGTTTGACGTTCTATATTAAGACATGTGACGTAATCATTATACACGTGAAGTAACCACTTAAAATGTGACGCGCTGACAATTAGTACGGAAACAAATCAGACATAATTTAGGTTAATATCAAGTACGGCAACATTATTTGTTGATGTCGTGTTAGAAGCCAAATCGCAGATTTTATTGCTTGATAACATCACTGTTTGTCGTTCGGATGCGCATCATTATATCACTCGGGCTACGCCCTCGTGATATATTTTCCCGCATCCGAACTCCAAACAGTGATGTTATTGAGCAATAAAATCACAGTTTGGGATATATTATTTCTAAACTAGACCATTTTAACTTGAACATCGAACCTACGCCCAGAGTTTGTTTCTGTATCCCCTAAGTCCAGAAATATTTAACCCTGCGACCAGAGCTGCATTACTGGTACTGGTACTGCAGTAGGAGGCCTTTGTACTGCAGTATTTTTGCAAGTACAGATACTGATACTGAATTACTCTCACAAAATGTTGCTACTACTGGTACTGGTACTGCATTACTGTCTTATAAAGTGGTACTGCTACTGCATTACTAGGCAGCAATTTTTCTCATAAAGTTAAGCTTTAAATTCCATGTATTATTTTATTTTTGTGAAAAGTAGTTATCAAATCTATAAATAATTTGCTGCAATATTTCTTCAAATGTTAACATAGTATTCATCATAAAAAGAAGTACCAAAAACTTGAAAAATTCAATTGAGATAAAAGGACTCAATAACTCTTTACCTTAAAATATCTTTAATACAATATTTTATTACTTTGTATTTCCTAGTAAAAAAGAACAAAATAAACACTAATTAATTGCTTCTATTCTAAATAATCCTATTTCAAGTGATATTGTTAGCACCATAAAAAGTTGTAATTTACTTTTGTATTAATTGAACAGATCGAGGTGTGAAAGGCAACAAAAGACTGTTGTGTTTAAATGAAAGATGATAACATTGTATTTATACAGTTGACTGGTTACTAAACAATAAGATATGACATGAATATATGTGGTAAATATTGATTGTAAAAAGTATCTTCAATCATTAAAGTTGTAAACATGTAATATTAACTTTAAATAAAAGTAAATTATTTTTGCTTTGCTGAATAATGTTAGCAATTATTTTGTTTGACACTGTGTATTTTGAATATATAAAAGTAATGGTACTGATACCTAATTACTTCCCCCAAAAAAGTAATGGTACTGCAGTACCTAGCTAAAATCTAGTACTGGTACTGGTAATGGTACTGCATAACTTGGCAAGTACTGATAATGGTACTTAAGTACTACACCCTTAGTACTGATGCAGCTCTGCCTGCGACACGTATATTTGTTTATATGTTAATCACGAGAAACTTAAAAATTAAGCGTTGTTGTTCTTCTTCTTCTACAATATATGTGAACTTCACAGGTTATCTTTCAGAATAGAGTAAAAAAGTTTGTAGCTTATGCTAAGTTTCGTGCAAAAACTGGTACGATTGTGTAATTATCAGTATGTTATATTTTATATCAGAATGTAATGCAAGCTATATATTCTAAAACAAGTATTTGTAAATTATCTAAAAATGATTCGAGAAAATAACAAAAAAACATCTTTAGGAAATGCCCGCCTCCAAACGTTTAAGTTACTAGTTTATAAAGATTTTTGGCATATTATATGGCTTTATGGCTCTATGCATATATAAACGGTTGTTTGCATATATTCATTATATTGTTGTTGTTATATAGCAAACAACCGTTTATATACTACCATTTAATCAATTTAATCAATCAAGAATAATGAATTTTAATACAGCACAAGGGAAAATAATAGCAATCAAAATTGACTGCAACCGTAAAGTCTGGATTACCTGCCCTTTTCTCTCCGTTCAATAGCACTAAATTTTGTAGAAGTCACATAAACGTCACGAGCGACCATGAAAACTTGTAGTATTATAAAACATAAACGAATGGAAGACAATAAAAAACTGACGAATAATAGTTATAAAATCGCGTGTACACATTCTCATTGTACCTATTGAAAATCACATTTTTAAAAATATGCTTAATTGATTATAGATATCACAGAGATGCCAAATATTTCAAAATACTCTAACACTGTAGGATAAACCGCTTGATCCTCCCCTGACGCCGCCCGCTCTATAGATAACACAACAGTTTCCGGTGTATACGTGCACTTTATTAATAATGTATAGAAATCTAGATCTACATTTACTTATATAATATCTTTAATAATCTGGAGTACTAAAAGTGAAGTAAGTTAACGGAATGTATATGTCATGTGTGTGCATTTTGTTTATACTATGGAGGCTATTCGTTGCCAAAAATCCAGCCTTGTTGATCTGAGTTGAACAGTTTGTTAATGGAAAAAATACAATTGTATTTCTTTGTATGTAAACTCCAATGTTGCATACTTTGATTGAGTTTGCCGATTTAACATTGTAAACATGCATTTCAACAAAATACAATTTGTTAAACGACAAAACATTAACTGATAGGAGCAATACCAAGTGTTCGAATACTCAAAACAGAAGTAACATTCTTAGCTTTACATTGTCGAACCATCATGATTCAGATCAGCATAATCCAGCTTTACACGTTTTTCAATAGGAGATAAAATAAGCTCCGCCCATTTTCCCGCCCACTAAATCATCGTAAATAAACGTATTTTCCGCTCATTTTCGGTATTTACCGTCGGCGACAAGAAGCGGTTTCCGTTTATCATACCTTTTAGGTGTTTAGTTACTAAACATAATTCACTTGCATGATTGCCTACAATCAACATCAGCGGACTTTAAAGGAATATAGGCATTTAAGTTTTAAAACGTTGTAGACACCACATTTCCTGGAAAAAGAAACTTAAAAAAAAAAAAAATCACCAGGTTACATACTGTCTGAGGTTAAATATTTTTCAAGGAAGTGAAAACTATTGAAAAGACTATATTCAACGACAAATAAATTTTACTGATGGTATTCCAATTTGCATAGGAATGAGTAACATTTACAGTTAAGCTGCTACCTTACCACTTTCAAATTTTCAAGTCAACATCTGATAGAGATTTTGATACGACTTATTACTAATACAGACCAAATTCTGGCTGTTGTCTTTCCTGGTAGTACTATTATATTAGTAACCTTAATTCTAGCGTATGACTTGACAAGAAAAAAAACTTTTAACAATAGTAAAATTATAACCAAAGTTGTATGTACCCTTTCGTACATAACTTTTTATTTTTACCATATATTTTCCCATTTTTCCCATTTTGTTTTTCAATAAGTAAAATTTAAATGAGTCCAAATGTATGTATGTTGATTATCAATTTATGTATACCTTGTTTATTTTATCTCTTAGAATCCATCACTTACAAAACTTAATAAATATTCTGTGTAGTATTTCATGTACATAAAAAAAGTTCTCTGTTTTGATCATACAACAAACTTAGACAGCAAATCTAGGTAACAGCTAATGACAGCATGTATACACATATTTTAGAGGTGCTATTGATTCAGCACAATGCATAAAAAGACCTTAATCTACGCCAGCTTACATATATTTAACAATAAAAGGCAAAATCACATCCTATGACTCAAAATACCTCCCAATGGAGGTAAACAGAGTTGCCAGGATACACTGAATATTTATTTCAACATTAAAATGGGACAAATTCACAAGTTTTGGTTATACAACGGAATTATCAATAATAAACTTTGCATTGTTTCGTGGTTATACACTTGGTCAAAAATATGAGTTTTTCTGCAACCCAACATAGTCCTTTAAAGAAAGAAGGCACTAGCTTATTGTTCAGTTCTCTTTATTCGTGTTGCCAAAAGTGCCTTCCATGTACTATTTGCTAAAGGTAAAAACAAATATGCCTAAGAGTATTGCCGTGGCTCACAAAACCCTATTATAGATATCAATGAATATTGGCGTGTGTCATTATATATGGGAAACATTTCCTTATGTAATTTCACCAACTTTAGATTTTGCGTATTATTATGCTCATTATCAGTATATACGTTGTTACATTTTTACATTATATCTTAACCAATTTTGCATTACTTGAATATCCTGTACTAGAATACGTTTTAACAAAATCAGAGGATGTTCAAAGTCAAGAGTGATGTAACAGTTTCTATATAATTTGAAATATTTTTGTACCCGCAAGAGTTACCTCTCTTTATATTCTGCTTTCGTGAAATTGGCTCCGCCTATTAATTTTCGTCTATTTCCGTGATAATTCCATATATGGAAGTTGCAAAATCGTTTACAAATGTTAATCGCGTTAGAATGTAAAAGGAAAGTGTGGTGTTGTAAACCTGAGTGTGTCAAGTTGATGCAGTTACATTCTCAACGTCATGATGCAATGCATTAAACGTATTGTGTACGTTCTATCGTTTACATTTCTACGTGTCGCAAATTTGAAGTTATACATTTATAAATACAGTTTGCAATTTATCTAATTTGCATGTTAACAGCTTTCATTTTATCAAATCGAGATAATCAAAATGCTTAATACCAGTGCAGTATGTAACTCTCGGATCGACAATTAGATTTTTACTAATCTGTTTAGTAGAACCGAAGTATGCATTGTCAAGTTTCAAAGGCTGGATTTTTGGCAACAAATAGCCTCTATATTTATCAGCATCATTATCTTTTTACCATGACCTCATTTTCATTTACTGGCGTGTAGCATGCATTTTCAGCTAAATTGCATTATATTGTTTACAATCAACCATGAAAATAACAAATAAAAAGTAGGATATTGTTTAACAATATTGGCATGGCACTTCATTATTTTTCGTAAAGGTCACTTGATAAACGAATATATTTATTACTATTTGTTATAATATTTGTGAACTTCGCACGTCGGTGATGAGGTGTGGCGTACCGGACTACCTATCTGAATGTCACTGGTTCGATTTCTAACCAACACTTGCAGATTTCTGCCCTTCTGTTGATTGAATTGTTTCCTTTTGTTTTATCGGTATGTTTCCGTTAATACTTAGACGTACACATTTTTCTCTACAGTAGAACGCATAAGTATTTTAACAGTTTTCTTAGTGAAATTACGCAACGTATATGCTTAAATAGCGCACACACGATATATGTGCACTTATCGAAATACTACATAGATAAAATACACAAGGAGGGTTTGCATAAGAGAATGGCAGTTTTAAAACTATGACAAAAAGAAATAAAAGTGGCTAATCCAGGATTCAAACCAGCGAGTTTACGTCTATGTTCTTTAAGAGACAGACCTTTACTTACTTCTTGCAAATAAAACAGTATTATCTACTGTGTACACGACTGCTAGAAAAAACATTTCTTGCATTATCAGACTTGCGTTTCCGTTTGTTTTACCCATGCCGGAAATTTCATCTGGCATGGGGGTACTAGATGAACTGCGTTCTGTAATTGCGTGCTATACATTGGCACGTTTAGGATGACGTAATTTTACCGTTATGAATAAAGTTGTAATTTCATACACTGTTGTAAGAAAATAATTACGGGTGTTATGACATAAATTTCCATGGAAATTGTTTTCTTTTTAAGGTAAAGAGTTTAAAATATAATTGTAAAATATGGAAGGAAAAATATCTGACATAAGTTTGCGGTTCGTATCGGAATATCGATCCTGGACGGCTTTTCCGATCCGAACCGCGACATAACGACTGCAGGTACAGACCAGAATATCTAGCTCGAGAGTAACTGTTTACGGCGGTAACGGGGCTCTGATTCTTTTTCTTGCATATAAATGATAAATTGATATATAAAAGAAATTACGAAACTAATATTTTCATTTAGCACTTTTTTCTTATTAAAGCGTATGAATTCACAACTCTATTCATAACGGCACATTGACGCCATCCTAAGAACGCAATTCATTCATAAAAGGCGCGTAGAAAGACGTTATCTAAATCACGCGACGGTCTTACATCGGGGCGTAAGATAAGTTTTTCTAACAACGGTGTAAACAGTCGATAATCCTGCAAGAAATTATAAGATTACCCCTGTGTAAGGCAGGTCGCGTGCTTTAAATGACGTTCATATGATGCGCCATTTTTTCCGTTATGAATAAAGTTATAAATTCATACGCTACCAGAAGAGAAAAGGACTAAATGAAAATTTAAGTTTTTGTAATTTCTTTCCGAAATATGATTAATATTAGATATGCAAGAAAGATAATCGTTACAGACGGGAATATCCAGCTCCCGGGTAACTGTTTAGCAGAAACTCGGAAGAGCCTCGTTACCACCGTGACCATTTACCCTCGAGTTAGATATTTTGGTCTGTACTGGTAGCTGGTGTAAGACACTTATACGACAGCTCCAAGAAGGATTCTTAATTTAGACCATTAAACAACTGTTTATATACATTCATATCGATTTGCAAGTTGGTCGCAAAGTTCGCGGACTTTATCGACTGTCAGGTAAATATTTTAAAAACTCTTTTGCTACCAAAATGTTAAGATGTACTCTTATATTTATCTAATTAGCTCTTGTTTATAGTTAAAAGACACTCATTTGATGTTATGTTTTTTCATGGCGTGATTGAAATATTTTTCGTCATTTTTATACCATTTAATGAAAATCTTTTCCAAAAACTTGTATGCACATTTCAGATCATTTGCTCACTCCATTTTTCTAGAATAATCATTTTCATTGTGCAAAATAATTTAAAAATTAAAAGCATTACGCATAACGCTTTTAACTGAAACCGGGGCCAAAAGAAAGGAGTTCTGTTTCTGGTATTCTGCCCAAAGAAAAAGGGATAGGTATGTACGGGCTGTGAATCACACTAAATATCGATGATTCTCAATTTAATCTGAGATTATATCTGTAATATCTCTGTTATATATTTCCATTTAAAGTCTCCTTGTTGATCAATTTAACATTTTCAATTTTTATATGTCCTTGCTTTTGGATGCACTTGTACCTCCATTTACATTTGCTTAATTGCCGTTAAAACCTCTGAACAACAAAAAAAGGTTTATTGGCATAAACAACACGACAAAATAATTAACATATGTGGTTTAGGTAAGGCTACTGTATTGATTTTCAAACAAACGTATATAATGAGAAATGGCTCAAAATAAACCTTAACATTGAGCATTCCTCCTGAACATGTAGTTATATATGAAAATAATACATCCTACACATAGCAATCATCTCGTTAATAAGCGTGGCATAACCATTTTTGAACAACACTGCATCGTTAGAGAACACATGGTAGAAACAGGTTGACATCACCTGTTGAATTATGATGATGATGATGATGACGATAATGATTGTTTCTGATATAAACTCAATCGTAACTTACCTGCTTCTTCATACGTTTATGAATATGTAGCAAGGTAAAATGTAGAATAACTTTATCACTAACGTCCTCTCTTCATAATGTTATGTTTAAGAAAAAAAAATAAAATATGTTGTTGCCTGAAATGGCAACAAAGAAACATTTTATGTGAAACAACAAACCTTATAGAGAAAATATATTAGGCAGTTTTTGTCTGGGGTCTTTAGTCTAATCTAAAGTTTATTTTTAGATATAAGACGTACTTGTTTCTCCTTTAAACTTATAAGATTTGATAACATCAATTAATTGATTGGTATTCAATCAAAATAAATATATATAATAGATGGGAAAGTACAAAATATGCCGGAATACTATTAACAATCAGTTACATGTATCACAAATCTTCTACCTTAATATGTTGTAGGAAATGGCTGAAAGTGCATGTGAAGACGACCTGAAATTCTCGCTTTTAGTTGAAGGTGTAGTTATAAAGGCACAGACTGAGACAACAAATGAGAAGTCAGAAATAATTCGTGATGTCATAAGGTTTCATATTAACACCTGGCTCGATCAGGTAGAACAATTTGACGCTGCATATAAAGTATCAGAATTGATTCCAGTTGGAAGTTATGCCGAGGGAACTAAAATAATAAGAGCAGACGAATTTGACTATTTGGCTGTCATTGAAGCATTGTCAAAACCAGATGTGATAAAGGTAGATGCAAGTGAAAGCGAAATTAATCACGGCTTGGTAAAAGTCGTATTAGCAGACGAAGAATTAAAGTTAAAATGGAGCAAACTTTGTAAAGACGGTCACCTGAAATGTTTTCAACCCATTAACTTCCCAGTAATGGGTGAAAATAGATTTGGACATGTTGTTATCGAAACTTTATGGAAATTTGTCAAAAACTCGACGCGTATAGGACCGACAGCTGGGTCACCAACTGACATAGATTGCAAAATTCTCTTACCAGCAGTGAATGGTGTGTCTTTATATTTCACAGGTGCTCTTTTTAGAGCACCTAATGTTATTCTAAACTTTGAATACGAGAACAGAGATGTATCGGTTGATGTTTCACCAGCAATAAGATATCATAAAATCCACGACTGTTTCAAAGTTGAGGACTGCGCTGGTCCAGAGTTTGCTGAACTTGTTCTTCAACGAAAATCTCTATTGCTTGTCGGAACTGAAAGAGAATCTTATTTCAAAGTGACTGTGACAGAAGCAGAGGTTGAATACATATTGACTGTCATGAAACCCGAGCACAAGATCATATATGTTTTTCTCAAGTATATTTTAAAATTATACGAGAGAGTACTTATGGACACATTTACCTCATATATGATGAAAACTGTTTGTTTTCACCATGACATTAAATGTCAACAGAATAATAGATCTATAAAGGATTGTTTTAAATCTGTTATAAATGATCTAAATTTTTGCACGGCGCAACAATTTGTTGTGAGTATAGTGAATAAACATATTAACCTAAATTATCAAAAAACTTACATAGAAACAAAATTAAATGAAGACAGACAGTGCTTACTTCAAGGCATGACTGCCATGTGTCAGGTACCTGCAGAAATTGAAACAATTGAAGACTTTGATAGATTTATGAAGCAGATTGTTGACATTGAGAGTCAGAAAAGATATAAAGGTGCGTACTTATGTTTTTGTGACATTGATTTTAGGTAGAGACTATCTAATTCATTAATTACTTATCAAAATGCCTAACTAAGTTCTTTGCCGTTTTTCTTCTAGATCAAAGATTTGCATTATTTTCAACTGTTTATATTGATACATATAGTATCTTTGTATAACACGGAATGTAGTAAAAATGATTGAGTGAGTTCATTAGATTATGCACAGAATACAAAAGGAACGTTTAAACATCATATGATGTTAGATATGACACCAGCCTACTGACGTCAAACTACTAAATAAAGTCATGAAAATTGCTTCTACAACGTAGATATCAAGTTTCTTTCATTATGATACAATACTGAATGGTATTTTATTCAAATGTTTAAGTAAATAGATATCACTTTTTAGTCAGTTGTTCATGGTTCGAGTTCAATTGCGGAGTAAAATAATCAAGAATGACAAATTTCAAAGAATTTGAACGATAAACTTTGCAATATTGTACTACAACGCAATAAAAAATATAAATGATATCTACCTACATTCTAACTTGCTAATTGAAAAAGAATTTATAGAAAAATGTTGAACAGCATTTAGCGGAGAAATAATCATGACGTCTTTTGGGTTACTGTATTGATATTACATCTGTTTAAATAAGTCGGTTTATAACATACCCGTGCCGCTTTTGCGACCCCATAAAAACGGTATTGCACGGTTGTGCATATATTTTGACATGACGTTATTTGCGTTATACAAACAAAGCGTAAAGATGCGCTTAATGTTAGCGTTACACTATAAACGTGTAAATGAAAAATGACTCTTTTTCACATTAAATAGTCTTTAGTTTGGGTATGTGATAATCAAAATATTATATTCATGCAGATTCATTACTTAAATTATTGAACTCATTAAATATAATACTTGCAAACGGTTCATTTGCTCAATGTGACAGACATGTAGATTTTATCTTACTCTTTGGACAGCTGAAGTGGAAAGAGAAGAAATGGATAGGGAATGCCGTGAAAGTTTTAAAGCAGAACTTGAGGAAAGAGTTTCAGATCTTGTTGCTATGGGATTCGATCCTGATGAAGTGAAGGATGTTATGGAAAATACTTTGTATGATTCTGAACTAGCAATTAGAATTCTTCAGAAGGTATGTACCTTAAATACCATCATTGTTCAATCTGACTAAAGTTAAGATCTACTTATTTCTTTTATGTAGATATGATGACAACGGTATGTGTTCGCCTCATCTATATCCATGCAATCAAACTGGTTTTTGCATAGGCATTAGAAGAAGTATTAAGATACCGTTATACGTTGAAGTTAAAGAAATTGTTGATGTTTGTTAGGAAAAAAATGATTGAAGTAATTTTTAATAAATTACTTGAAAATAAAATAGAGTCAATTTTTAATGGGCAAGATCGTTTTGCCTGTTTACCTGTCGGCTATATGGACAACGCCATGTTTGATCTCGAAATCATGAAAATTACTTACTCAGTATTCTAGAAACCACATCGCTTTCAGAATTATGAAAGCTCGCCGATGATTGGCTGTGTAAATAGTAACCAAAAATAATTCCGTATATGGCCACGCTCAGGTCTAAAGGCGGAGCGTTTTTAATCAGATTGCATCATTGATTTATTTTTTATAATATTGTTGTACTTTATTGAAATAAATTTATATGTTTTACTGTTTAACAGTTCTGAAATATTATGTTGAACTGCAAAATCAGTAAAATTTAAAATAATTTCCTTGTTTAATATTACAACAGCATGCTAGGGAGCGCGAGAAGGAAAGGGTTAAAGAAAGCTGTTCTACATCTGGCGGTATTCCCATTCAAGTCTCTGAAACACATTCTATCAATGAAACTTGTTCTAATGATGGTGTGTCTGGAACACTTCCCGTGTCGACAAATTCGTCTCAAGGTCGGAGTTCAGGTTCTGAAGAATTCCTCCTTGCTGTTTACAATACACAAAATACTACTGTTACGCCTGAAACTTTGTACCAACAGAAAAAAGATGGGTGAATGTTTGTGAAGTAACAAAACAGAAACAAAATGGAGTGATACATGCTGCAATTGTGTAAAGAGTAATATTCTTATATAATTATTTATTTCTAAAGCATAATATCCTATCGAGTAATGTTAGATAGAGTGGGATTTTTTTGGGATGTTTTTGTTGTTTTTAGGTCCCATATGGGTAACCCCAATTATTTACACCGTAATTGGTATAAGCGGATCTTTTATATACAATGTATATTTTGCATACTATTCGTGTTACAGTAAATAATATCCTTTGATTAAACACACCTATATACATTTACATGAATATAATCATACATACGATAATATACATTATTGACTAGTGTGCCTATGAATATGATGTCATATTCACCGACAGATGACATATTGACCGAGGTGATAGCCGAGGTCAGTATGACTTTCTGCCGGTGAATATCACATCATATTGAATGGCACACTAGTCAATAATTGTTTGATTATATGAATAGGTTATAAGAATTTTTTTGAAAAGTCACTGAAAGTACAACCTTATACATGTGTTTCGTTGAAGCGCCGAAAAAAACGCTATGTTATTATAAAACTATATTAGTTAAGTAATGATATTTTAATCGAGAAATATGACATAAAGAAGAAAACGCAACAACTATTTATAATAAGCACGATATGGCATGTTAAACGTTGCAAAATTAGGTAAATCTATTTTTGGTCTATATCTAATATTTATATTGTATAACTCTAATTTTATATTCTATACCATAATAATTATTCTATCCTGCATCATAAAAAATACTTGTGTGCGTTAATTTTCTATATGTATATTCTATATTTGAAAATATATATTGTATAATTAAAAATATTTATTGTATACTGAAAAAATATATATTCGATAATTTGAATCATGGGATAGAATCACAATTTTTTAACACTTAGCATATTATGCCCCGCCAATAAATTAAGCACGAAGTTATGATAAAGCGTTATCATCCTGATTAAACTAGACTAAAGTGTAGTGGAAATGATCAGTACCCCTGTGAATATCACTTGTAAATAGTGCATATGCTTTATCCTCCTTATAAATATATCTGAATGTCTAAAAAATGGAAATTGACATTAAAGTCTTCAAGACATACAATTGTCTGAAAATGATTTTTCATATGCATGATATGGACCTATGAGAGGATATCATGTAAGATGACTAAAGGATCATCTAAATGTTCATTTACTCTTGTTCATATGAAAGATATATGTGGAATGACATATAATGAGCAAGAGATAATCTTCATGAACATATACTATGTTTATGGAAGATGTATGAGGGGATAATGTAAGATGAGCAGGGGATCATCTAGATGTACACGTTCATTAGTTGTTATGGAACATATATGAGGGGTCACCTTGGATGACAAGGAGGTCTTTTAGATGTATTAACACTCTAGTTCTTATAAAACATATATGAGGTGATTAGGTAAGATGAGGGGATAAGGTAATGGGTTTTGAAAACAAAATATTCTCCTAGATAAATTATGTTACATAAGAACTAAAGTTATATACAGCTATATCATCGTGCATGAACCATTCGTACATATTCTAGAATGAAAAAAATAGAATGATCCTCTGGTCATCCATCGTGATCCCCTTAATAAGCTCAATGTGAACAAAAGTATATGAACAACCTTGGAGTCTTCAATGAACCCCTCATAAATAATTCATGTATAGAGATAACCCCCTGGTCATATTACTCGATTCCATTATACATGTTATTTAATTTTTGAGTATTTGTACACTTAAATGATCCGCAAGTTTGAACAGAACTAAAGAATAAGTACATTTAATGATACCTAATCAGCTTATGAGCCCCCCCCCCCCATAAATTTTTCTATAAAACTAGAGTAGAGAAACATTTTACGATCATTTGGTTATTTTAGTGAATCCCTCATACATGTCCCATAATAAATAGGGTTTATGAACATCTAGAAGGTTCCTTGGTCATCTTACTAGCTACATCTTACGTGATCTCTTCACATGTGTTCAAAAATAAAAAGTGGTATGCACATCTAGATGATCCCCTGGATAACTTACATGATGGCCTCATGCATGTTCTAAAATAAATAGAATATATTTACATCTAGAGGATCCATAGTCCTCTTACGTGATCCCCTCAATAAATAAAGTGTATCTATTTGATCAGATGGCCGTCTTATGCAATCCGCTTAAACATATACCATAATGAAAAGAACTAGAATATATTTATTAAGATGAATCATTGGACATCATTTATAATCCCTTGATATATGTTCTAGTAGAACGAGAGAAAATGTACATAAATATGATCGAAAGGTCAATTTGCAAGATCCCCCAAAATCATAATTATTTGTGGGGCACTCATTTCCGTGGTTTTCGTAGATAGATGTACATGGAGAAATAACAATAGGGCATATGTTCATCTAGATATCCTGTCGTTTAAACTTGGTCCCCACACATCTGTTCCGTGATAAAAAGAGTTTATATGTATATCTAAATGGTCCCCTGGTCGTCTTACGTAATCAAATAATACACGTTCGATAACAAATAGAGTACATTTATATGATCATCTAAATGATCCCTGGTCGCTTAAGGTATTATGACCCTTATGGGCACTATAAAAAATTGACATCATAGGTCAGATATATACCTTAAAGTGCACCTGTATGCACAATTTAAACAAAGTTTACCGTACGGAAATCAAGTTATGGCCACTTTGCTGAACTCAAGCTAGGATGTTATGAGGGCCCTTTTTTAGAAATGAGGAACCTTTAAATAATCTGCAATAACATTCTAATGAAAAATGTTTTCCCATTAATTTGGTAAGAAACAAAAAGTACCATTCAGCTAACAATCCACATAAGCAAAATTATGGTTTCTACTTAAAATTTATGAAATCTGTATAAAAATGTTACCCTACCCCACCCATTTTTACCACGTGTCTGACCATTTTCCTACTTAGGGAGCCTAATTTAAAAAAATCCTTAAAATTTACCCAAATGAGTGCCTGTTTTCAAAGTTTCCCTAAATTTTTAAAGAAGTATATTGTACGTTGATCTTGTAAAATATGAAATACATTTACCGTCTAGTTTTGATTTTATTACACTTTGAAAATATCAGGTACCATATTTATTACTAGAGTTAGCATAATTTAGCCAATAGATACCTATATAAATTAAAAATTAAACAATTTTTTCTTTCCAAATGGGACATGAGAGATACATAAATAATGTTAAAAGAAAAAAAGAAGGAAAAACAAGTTGACCCTTCTGGGGATTGAACCCACGGCCCTCATTTTCAATGTAGTTAACAGTAGTTCTAGCCTATTTGAATACTCTTCAAAGCGGAGGCAATGCATTGGGATGGTAATACCTTAACGAGTATATGTACATTTAAATAATCTCATGGTCATCTCACATGATAACCTCATACATGGTCCATAAAGAATAGAGTCTATGTACATATATATGATACCCTGGTCGCCTAACTGGATTCCCTCATACATGTTTCATACAAATATATTATTTGTTCATGATCCTCTGGTCGCTTTACGAGCATGTGTACATTTAGATAATCTTCGGTCATTTCACATGATATCCTCATACATGGTCCATAATGAATAGAGTATAATTATGTACATATATATGCTACCCTCATGTATGTTCCAAAAGAACTATAGTATGTACATTTGGATACTTTTTAACCATGTTTATTATTTAGGATCACACATTATGTTCTATGAGAACTACAATACATGTACATTTAGATAATGTAGATGATCCGATTTTCAGCTTACATGATGCCCTCATATATATTCTATCAGAACAAAAACAAAGGAAGTTTTTATGCTCTTTTGGTCATTTTAAGTGATCTTCTCAAACATGATTTTTTAGAACCAGAAGATCTATAGAAACAGACAAAATATACGGGCATTACGTGATCCCTTCATTTGTGTTTCAGATAACTAGAATATATTAACATCTCAAAGACCCATGGTCATCTTTCGTGATCGCCTTCTATATTTTACAAATAAATTAGTATGTGTACATCAAACAATCGTGTACATATGTTTATCTAAATGATCACCTGCTCATTTTATGTGACCCTTCATAAATTTTCCATAATAAAAAGGAATATATCTACATCTAGATGATACCCTGATCATCTTACCGATCCCTAAATATATGTTTTATAAGAAAAGAACTGGAGTGTTTATCTAAAAGACCCCTCTTATTTGTCCCGTAACAACTAATATATATGTGCATCTAGATGATTCCCTGCTCATCTTACATTACCCTCTCAAACAACTTCTATAAAACCTAGGGTATATGTCCATGTAGATGATCTCTTAGTTCTCTTATATGATTCCTTATATATGTTTCATATGAACTTATGTACATTAAGATGATCCTTATGTCATCTTACGTAATATCACCACATACGTTCATATCGTGGTAAAATAAGTAGGCATATGAATATACGATTGTATGTACTGAAGACTTTAAAATCTGTTTCCATTTTTAGACATACATTTATATTCATAAGGAGGATTAAGCACATGCTCTATTTATAAATGACATTCACAGGGACGCTGATCATTTCAACTTCATTTATCAGGATGATAACGCTTTATCATAAATCTGTGCTTAATTTAAAGGCGGGGCTTAATATGATAAGTGTTATATCCCATGATTCAAATTATCGAATACATGTTTTTCAGTAGATCTATACAATAAACATTTTTAATTATACAATATATATTTTCAAATATTGAACATAAACATAGAACATTATCGCACACAATTTATATTGTTTATGATGAATAAATATTCAGCAGGATTGAATAAATATTATGGTATATAATATAAAATTAGAGTTATACAATATAAATATTAGATATAGAACAAAAATTTGATTTATTTAATATTGCAACGTTTAACATGCCATAGCACGCGTAATTTACATTCTATGATATATGATCATTAAACATGAGTCCCAATCTATTTATTTTTAGACATGGAAAATTCAAATTTAACCAGTGAATATGATGCCTCACCCAGTGAATATGATTATATTAGAAATGCTGTTGAATATCACACCATATTCAATGGCACACTTGTCAATAATTGTATAATATATCTTTTTGACTCAAAATTCAGACGCCAATGAAAATTCATGTTAGGGAGTGCGCACTTAAACTCGGAATAATCTTTTTAGAAAACTGAGTTAGTGACCAAACATTCAATGTAATAGATTCCAGTAAAATTTAATCGTATTTTGATCAATGCAAGGATTAATGTTTATTCTGTAAAGCCATAACACAGCTGTCATCTTTTGCTTCGTTGTTTGATTTTAACTTCTGTTCTGCCGCATAAAAACTCCCTAGATGTTAGACTAGATTAGTTACAGCTGGTGCCAGAATAAAAACTGTGTGTCCTGTTATTTAAAATGATGATATAAATTTTCATTAACATTTTTTAAATCTTCATCAAACTTTGTTAGAATGTTTATGTCAATATTACCTATTTGTTAAATATATACTTTGCTTAACGTAAAATGAAAAGATTATAATTATGTACTGATTTAAGAAGTGGTAAGAATGGGTTTTCCTATGCTATATGATACCCCATAAAATATCATAGTGCTCATTATTATTTAATATATAAAACATTATGAACAAGAGCCATAAGACAGTGAACGCCAACTATTCTTAAAACAAGAGCTGGCATATTGCAAGTTCAGAAAGGGTCATGATTAGATCAGTCAAATCCCATGTAAGTAAGCTTATCTCAGTTATTCAAATAGTCTTCTAAAAAAATGGATAGAATTTTTGAGAAATAGACTACTATGTATGAATGTAATCACGAGAATGTCAATGGATGCTAATTGACGAATTGTCTCAGAAATTAAATTGAATTAGATTCAATATAACCATGTCTTAAAGAATTTATTATAAGTACGTGCCATTACATGTATATATGTACAGCTTCACATACTGACTAAATGTTCTTTAATCGAAAGTTAACACTTCGTTCCAATGAAAACCTGCAATGAAAGAAAGTCATATTGTTTATTAATATTCAAGTGCTTGAAATAAAATCACCTTGATAAAAGTTTATGAAACCACAAAAATATGTCTAGATCTAATATAAATTTACACATGTATAATACAGATTCTATGATTATGTAAATCGATGAAAACTTTTTTTTTTGTTGACAAAAAATAATTGACTTGGATTATTTGCACTTTACATTGATTTCAAACTAGCAAATGCTAACGAAAACAGAACATTCATAGGACTTATGCATTTATAATAAAACGTTGACGAATATAGCAGTAACGAGCAAAACATATTTTTATGAAAAAATGAATAAATATTCAAATAATAATGATGTTGATGGTTTTTAGAGTGTAAAGATACCCAATAACACTTAACTGATGATTCCGTACAATACCTTACATTACGCTGATTTAACTATCACATTAAGGTTTATTGTGTCAAAAAACACTTTCTTTTATCCGATATTTTTTCTCCCACAACGTTCTATTTGCACGCGAGACGTTGCTATGTGTTTATGTAAACAAATTAAGAAATAATCAATAGTTGCTATGTATTTATGTAAACAAAATAAGAAATAATCAATAGAACTTATTTTTTACCTTCGTCAAGCTGCTTACAGCAAGAGCCGACCTGTCAAAGGTGAAAGGTCTTGTCGGCAAATAGTTTCAAGCTTGTAAATGGCAGCTTTATCAAGCCGATAGCGGGCCACAACTTCCTGATCACTCAGGTTATCCAAATGCACCATTCGCTGCCTAAAAGTCCGGCTTTTCCTTTGGCGTTGTCGGTTCACAAGAAACACGGCGGCCATTTTGTTTGATCTGCGACTTTTACTTAGCAATCGTAGAAAAAATGCACGATCTTAGGATAATCGTACGATTAAGGAAATCATCGACGTTTGATAAGACACCGCCAAAATCGATGTACGATCGATATTGTCCGAATATTGCCCATATCATATCTCCTATATGCATATCTATAATGTCCACATCTCTGTCTAAAGCTTTTTTGACGGGCGTATTTTGAGACAACGTTGCCCTTGTTTTAAATATTTTAGTTTTATAATATTTTATTGCAACTATAGTACGTGTAAGATATGAATAACACAAAAACAAATGTACATATAAGTATACTGCAAATGGCTTGGGCTACAAGTTATTCAGCATTAGCAACAGCCCTTCCCACAAAGTCTAAGTTTTATAATACATATTTTCCGGGTAGTTTCGAAAGTTTAGTTACAAATAACTGGTTTGCCACTGGAAGTGAGAAAAAATCAAAACGCACACACACACACAAGCACGCACGCACGCACGCGGTCGATTCCGGTAATTCGGCCGATTCCGGTAAGTCGTGTAACCGTAATAATAATTAATAACCAGATTTATAAAGCGCCCTTTTCATGCAGAGCACGTTCAAAGGCGCTGTACATAAAAAAATAAAAGAACAATCACAAAAGTATAATTGAATAAAACGTAAAATATCAAAGAAAATACAAAATGAAGGTAAAAGAAGATACACCCGTGTGCTGCTACACACATAAAATGTTTAAAATGTCTGATAAAACCGGTAAAACTTACAGACTTGTATAAATAACTAGAAGAATATCAATAGGTAATTGTAAAAAAAATTTAAAGCTTTTTTAAAAGACGAGAGAGTTTTACAGTTACGTAGTTCTGAAGGTAATGTGTTCAAAATTTTGGTGCTGCAACTGAAAAACATCGATCACCGTATGTTACAGTTCTGGAACGTGAAACATTCATTAAAACCGGTTCATGCAAAGACCTTAATTGTCTTTGAGGTAAATATACTGTTAACAAGTTTGTAATATATTACGGGCCTCTCTGTGAAGAGCTTTAACCCATTACGTTATATACACACCTTTTAACGCCTTTTTCACACCCCCCCCCACTTTTTGTTGTCTCAAATGATGAAAAAATGCCTTATTTAGGCCCCCAACACTTGTTTTTGTTTGAGAAATGTTGTTAAAAAAGTGACCTCTTTTTCGGCGCGGCACCCCAACCAAAAGATACATCAGGGGGTTGCCAGAAGGGGGATGTGTCCCCTTCTGTGTGGGGGGTTTGAAGGGGGCGGAGTCCCCTTCATCGCCAAGAAAATTTTTGACTTGTGAGAGGCTATAAATGACCCCAGATTGATCATAAGGTTACCTGTAACCAACGCTGAAAAGCATTTGACTCTATCTCAATCCATTGAGAAGTTACAGCACTTTGAAATCAATTTTGATAGAAAAAAATCAACGCAAAATAGTGATTTTTGGCAATTTTGAGATGTCTCCTCGTTGCCATGTTAACAGAAAATTTAAGCCTGAGCATGTTGTTGCAAGGGCAATGGTCCAGTCAACATTTGTGCCAAGTTTGATAAGTGTTGAAGCAGTTTTTATAGTATTATAGCAATTTGAACTTGTAACGGGATACTTTTCAATGAAAACAGCCATTTTTCACAAAATGCTCATGAAGTAATGATTTGAAGACGTGAGTGAGGATTTTATAATCTATACGCCGATGTATAGGGAGGCAATGAAGTTCTTTGAGCACTGGCGTGATGCTGACATACCTAGAAGTTTTTGTTATAAGCCGTGCAGCGGTATTTTGAACGATTTGAAGTTTGTTAAGAACTGTCTTTGAAAAGCCTTTTAGAAGGACATTACAATAGTCCAGTCTCGATGTAATTGAATGATTCACCAAGGATTTTGCCGCATCGTCAGTAAGATATTGCCTTATTTGTCCAATTTGTCGGATGTGCATGTAGCATGCTCTCGAGACACTGTTGACATGAGTATTCATTTTTAGATGAGTATCAAGCATAGCACCTAGGTTTCTTACTTTCATAGACGGCTTGATTACTGATTCCCCAACTTTTAAGGAAATATCTTCAGCCAAAGCAGAATTTCGTTTAGGAACGAATACAATTAACTCTGTTTTTTTCAGCGTTAAGTTTCAGCAAATTTGTGTTCATCCAACTGACAATTTCGTTGAGACAAGCTTCGATTTTTTGAAATGTTTTGATTTGGGAGCTGTCATGTTTTAATTTGAATGACATGTATAACTGTGAGTCATCAGCATAAAAGTGATTATGTAGTTGATGTTTTCTACAGATTGTACATGACATAATTCTTTGGTCCCAGCACAGAACCTTGTGTGAGAGAGAGAGAGAGAGAGAGAGAGAGAGAGCGAGAGAGCGAGGGAGAGAGAGACAGACAGACAGACAGACAGACAGAGAGTGAGAGTGCATTGTATTTTCCCTACGTTGCCTGACCATTGACAAGAAAAACAGAGAGATCATGTGTGATAATGACGACAGCGACAATTTGAAATCGAATTCGGCAATTATGTTTACGGCATATTAGCCGCGTCACGACAAAACCAACGTTATGCGTTTGGGACCAGCATGGATCCAGACCAGCTTGCGCATCCGCGCACAGGATCCATTCTGTTCGCTATCGGTTTCTCTACTTGTTATAGAGTTTGTAAGCGAACAGCATGGATCCTGATCAGACTACGTGGTCTGGATCCATGCTGGTCGCAAACCCATTATGTTGATTTTGTCATGACGCGGCTCATATATAGATCAACAAGGAAATGACATATTTACATATTATAAAATTCTACTTAATGTTTAGGATTTTTATAATCATTAACTGATTGACAGATGGAAATAGCGGTCAGTTGAAGTAAGTAAAGTATTTACATGTATATTTATCGGTACCACTTTAGAATATCAAATATAAATAATGAATAAAGGCGGGATATAACAAAGACTATGAGTGACCTGGATTTTAATAATTTATGTAAAAAAAATACTAAGTAGGAGAATTAAAGAGAAGAAAAAAAAAACATAAAATATTACAAGTTAACCAGATAGCTCAGCCGGTATAGCAACCTAGACGTTGTCTTAAATATTATTAAGAAACAAATAATTGCCGAAAGGTTTCGATAATTTACTGACAAGGTTAGCAGCTGCAATTGTAAAATTGTATTACATGGTTTGCAACATTTAATTCATTAAAACCATTGAAACTACAACATTACAGGGTGAATTGTACATATTTAGACGACATACCTTTTACTTTTGATATAATAAAGTGTTAAAAAAATCTCTATATGCATAGCATATAAGTTTTTGTGTTTTATTTCTTAGACATTTAAAATTACAATTAAATTTTTCATCAGTTTTAACGTTTTGGTAAAATCATTTTGTAAAATTAGCATTTGTAAATTTTGCATTATGGTAGGTCATTTTCATGTTGAGTAGTATCGGATATTGACAAATACAAATATTTACTAACATTCGAGTATGATAAATCGTCTGCCTAAATATATTTCAGGAAATGACTGAAAAATACAAATATTTACTATCATTCGAGTACGATAAATCGTCTACCTTAATATATTCCAGGAAAGAACTGAAAAATACAAATATTTACCAAAATTCGAGTATGATGAATCGTCTGCCTTAATATATTTCAGGAAATGACTGGAAAATATAAATATTTACTAACATTCGAGTATGATAAATCGTCTGCCTTAATATATTTCAGGAAATGACTGAAAAATACAAATATTTACTAACATTCGAGTATGATAAATCGTCTGCCTTAATTTATTTCAGGAAATGACTGAAAGTCAATTTGAGGACAACCTGAAATTTTCGCTTTTAATTGAAGGTGTAGTCAAAAAGGCTCAGATAGAGACAAAAAATAAGTATTCAGAAACACTTTGTGTTGTTATAAGATTCTATATCAACACCTGGCTCCATGAGGTAGAACAAATTAACCCACTTTATAAAGTTTCAGAATTAATTCCAGTTGGAAGTTATGCCGAGGGGACTAAAATAATACAAGCAGACGAATTTGACTATTTAGCTGTCATTGAAGAATTGTCAAAACCGGATGTGATAAAAATTGATGCCAGTGAAAGCGATATTAATCATAGTTTGGTAAAAGTCGCAGTAGCAAATGAAAAATTAAAGTTGAAATGGAGCGGACTTTGTAAAGACGGTCATCTGCAATGTTTTCAGCCAATAAACTTTCCCAAAGAAAATGAAAACAGATTTGGACATGTTGTTATCGAAACTTTATGGAAATTTGTCAAAAACTCGCAGCAAATAGGACGGACAACAGGGTCACCAACTGACATAGATTGCAAAATTCTTCTACGAACATTGAATGAAATGTCTTTATGTTTCACAGGTGCTCTTTTTAGAGCACCCAATGTTATTTTCAGCTTTGAATATGGTAACAGAAATATATCGGTTGATGTTTCACCAGCAATAAGATATCATAAAATCCACGATTGTTTCAGAGTTGATGACTGTGCAGGTCCAAAGTTTGCTGAACTTGCTCTTTGTCGCAAATCTCTGCTGCTTGTAGGAACTTTAAGTGAATCGTATTTTAAAGTGACTGTAACGGAAGCAGAGGTTGAATATATATTGACTGTCATGAAACCTGAGCACAAGATCATCTATGTGTTTCTCAAGTATGTCAATAAATTATTCACGGAAAAGTTACAATATCCATCCTATATCACACTTACTTCATACACTCTGAAAACAGTTTGTATTCATCATGATGTGAAGTGTGCAAAGAACGAGAGATCCATTAAAGAGTGTTTAAAATCAGTAATGAATGATCTAAATGTTAGTTTAGAGCAATATTTTGTTGCAAGTATAGTAAATAAAAATATTAACCTTGTCAAGTCTACCGAAAGAGATGACAAGAATGACAGAGACTATGCTTTTCGAGGTCTCACTAAAATTTGTCAGTTGCCTACAGAAATTGAAACCGTTGAAGACTTTGAAACATTCATGAAGCAGATTGCTGATGTTGAGCGACTGAAGAAAGTGAAAGGTACGAGAATTGTTTAATTATTAATGAAGTTATATTATTTTGTTCGCTTATTACCTGTAAATCAAATGCAAAACATCGCAATTCCCGTGTCTCTGTAAAGAGCTTTTTTTTTAAATATTTGCCGTTTATTTATTGCGTTGTTTATATGATAAAAACAAACTGGAGCATTTTAAAGAGAATGTTTATCCGAGACAAAAGTTGTGGTTGTATTACGATGATGACAAAACAACTTTGGACAAATGAGTGTGCGATTTATTTTAAGTTTTTATTTCTTTCTTGAATTCTTGAATACAGTGCTGATTCATTATCTAAATACAAAAATGCCATTAATACAAGTGACGAATTTTTATTTATGATTTTTCTTTACAGTGCCGATTATGTACAGAGATCTTAATTTGTATATTATGAGATTACAATTACACTTTCGATTAATGGTTGAAATACTGCCAAACGTTTAGATTGTACTTTGCCATACACAGTGACAGACATTTTATTTTTTTTACTTTGCCGACAGCTGCAGAGGAAGCCAGAAAAAGTATTATGGAAAGTTCTGAAATCTTTGCTACCGAGCTTCAAGAAAAAGTTTCAAATATTGTTGCTATGGGATTTGATCCTGATGAAGTGAAAGAATTTGTATTAGGTCATTGGGATAGTCCTGAAGATTATATTATAAGAATCCTACAGACTGAGTGGGTATGTTCTATAATGTCAATCATTGCTTTATTTATGTTATGCAATCTTTGATTTAACTTTTATTTTTATTACAAACAATGCTTAATGGTGTATTTTTTAACATTTTAAGAGACATAATTATACTGTAATTGAGGATTATGCCATTAAGAGCAAATAGTTAAATGACAAAATTACAAAATCATGAGAGTTAAACCGTTTTCCAAAAGGTATGCAAAAATATTACAGTCAATGTGAGTGACATCGTATTTCACGGATATAAAAACAAGTACATAGTTTAGTGTAACATCATATATTTTTATTCCCCTTCCACATCTACGTTGCCAGCCTAAATGTGCATCAAGGTTGCTATCCCCAAAGGTCAAGATTACACTTAAAAGTCATATGATAAAGTCCATATATTCCTGTCTGATGCTTTTCTTTTCAATTACTTTTTAAAGTTTTTAAAACGGCTTTGCATCAATGGTCACAATAATGACATGATGTGTGGAGCGTAATGTTTAGGTTGCTACCCCAAGGTCTAGGTCATAATAGAGGTCAAATGTTAAAAGTCAAAAATTTTGTGTTCCCTTCGTAGCTTTATAACTTTTGATTTGTTTAATTATATTGGCACAAATTTTCATCATCATCACCTACAGGGGCGACAACAAGGTGGCTACCCCCAGGGTCAAGGGTATATCATATCCAACGGTCTTGTAATTCTCACCTAAATGATTTATAAAGCATGGAAACTATTACAAATACATGTAATACATTTGAGTCACAATCAAAATAAAAACAGTTAAAACAGGACATATCACTTAAGCCCACGGAACAACATTTATTCCTAAAGCATGATCAACCAAATATATAAGAAACATGTGTATCGTTTTAAGGCACACAAATTATATGACGTTTTACCAACGTCGTTACATTACTTTCCCCTCCGAGAAGTCTCGTCCCGAGACTTGGCCTGGGAAATCTGTGGGTAGGGCAACTCCGGTCCGGCAGTTGTCTACATCCCCCACCTGTGCTCACTCCAGAAATGGTAACGTCTTTATACAGGCACACAAACCCCTGTCGGTAAAGCTGGCTCACCACCGAGTAGGTGGTTTAGTTGTCTTATCACTTTTAGGTATTTTGGATGGTATATATGCCTTCTTTTATTGTATTTGTGTGCAATTATCCATTCATCTTATTGTCTCTATAACCGGCATCAAATAATGTAATATGACTCAATTCTTTGAATGATTAGTCAACATATCGTATATACCTTCATTCGTGGATGAACTTATTGCCAACGGAGCCGATTTATATGTTATCTGTGCTTTAAACGCATATCCGGATGACTGATCCTCGCTGCATCGAGATTTTGAGCTGGGTAAATCGTGTGGTAAGAGTCAATTTCCGAGGATTTCTGGGTTATGTTTATGAGCATTGTTATACACTTCTCCACATCTGGCCACAAATGGTTAGATCGTCCTTTGAGAGGCATCACAAACGCGCTGTATGTGAAAGCTCAGCCTCACCACCAGTATTCACTACACGAGCAGTATGGAGGTTATTGTGCCTTTATAGAATAAGTTGGGTAGATCTTACTCAGTGAGGTGATATTCCCTCTTGACGACTACTATCTCCTTTAAATGCTGAATTTCATGCATCTTTTGTTTTCGCATATCTTGCTGATGCTCATTATGTGAACGTTCTTACCACGTGTTAATCACAGTAAAATATGAAGTCCTGTATTACTCATGATTACCAATACCTTGACCTAAAAATTCAAATAAAATTAGAGGATTTGCAAGGTATCTTTCTGAATATGGAAAATAAATGGTCATTTACTGTAACAAACTTTTGTGATGAGCAAATATGCTTTTGATATACATCGCACAACATCAAGGTCATGGTTGCTTCAAGCATAAAAGGTCAAGAAGCACACATTCATGTCTGCTGCGGAATGGGTTTGAGCTGTTCTTTAGACTGCTTTGTTTCAATTTGTAACTCACTATGAAACTAAATTACATTTATATGACTAAATTGAACCTGTAAGGTAGTTCTTTATTATATTTTACTACAGCGCGTAAGGGAACGTGAAAGGAAAAAGCTTAACGCCGAAGAAGACTGTTCCGCAAATCAAGGAATGCTAGTGTCAGACTCACATTCTGTCAACGAAAAACATTTAAATGGTGATGTGCCTGAGGAGCTATCAAGTCAACAAAGTAGCACCACTCAAATTTTGTACCAACGGCAGAAAGATGTTTAAACATTTTCTAAACAGTCTCAGAGTACAAGCCAAAATGTTTGTGATACACTCAGCGATGATATAAAGTTTTGTATCTCCCTGAAGTTTCGTGTTCTTCCAAGAGGGTCACGAATGTTGAAACAAATTTTTAATATTTTTATACAAAAGCTATTGGCAGTATTTAGAATAAATTGAGAGATGTGCGGAGAAATTATGTAGTTTGGCAAGGGAGATTTATACTTATACGAGATCTAAAGTTTTGGATACAAAAACCTTTAATCCCATATTAACAGTCGGGTAGATTCGAAATGAAATTGGAAAAATGTTAATTAGATCTTTATTCTATAATGCGTAACAAAAAGTTGAAACTGCAATGAAATTGTTGAGAAAGTTTCAGATACTTTTATTCTATGAGTTATAGTTAGATTATAAAGTTCCTATTGATAAGTTAGCTTGAGTACCTATTGCATATAAATATAACCACACTCTGTTTGTCATAATGGAAGGATGAGAGTCAATATGAGTTGAGGTTTGACCAAAAGTATATGTCATGCACTTGATAAGTCCACCTTGAGGTAGATATCTAAGTTGCAGAGTTTCTCAGCGCTTGGAGATCCGACTTTGCTAATCCAGACAACTGATTGTACGTCTATTATTTTAGGTTCTATGTAAATCACACACATATAACTTAAACTTTCTAGTTCATCTCAAATCCCATTAGCATAATGGCTTATGTAGATCTATAAACACACTCAAGGAATAGAGTAGTATATATTATAATCATTATACACTATTCTACTTCAAGAAATATATCTTCTATAAACATCTCATTAAGATTGACTCACTACACGCGTTCTCATATGAGAGCTATGTGAATGAGAGATTGGAATATCAGACACGGGTGGCACTTTCATGTGAGTTTTATGTGAACGATTTATTTGATCTTAGAGATTGATGTATCTGTTGAGGCATGTGGAACGCATTGTCACTCTCTCTTCGCACGCTCGAGGTGTTTGCGGATCGGACTGAGAAGTCAAACGTTGACTTACACTAGTTTAGTTTACGCTTTCAAGACGTAAAATTTGTGAAAACAAATATTTCAAAGAACTATTGAAGTTCGCCGTTAAAGTCTAAATATGTATTAAAACATTAGAATAGTGTTAACCACCATTAGGAAATCACTTAGGTCTACACATATTTGTTGTTATAAGAAGTTAGTATTAAATGTGAAAAGCAACCTCGATAGAAATATAATCAACGCAGGATAAGGAACTTAAAGTAGTTATGATACATGAGTTGAACAGATTCAGTATGGGGGACAATTACATACATTCGCGGCGCTACCAATACTATGTAGTAAGCGCACGCATCCGAGTCAGTTTTGTTAGTGTTTTATCATAGATGAGTTGGTTTCAGAATGCAATGAAGATCATCAAATATTGTAAGTTTCTAATAAAGTATTAACTTTGTTAAGATAGTACGCCGAATTTACATTTCACGTAAATAAATGAGAGGTAATGCTAGAAATTTATTTCTCAATAAAGAAATGAAGCATGTATTTAAAATGAAATTATACTTTTGATTAAGGATGTTGACTATTTACAATATTGTCTGAGATAGATTATCAAAAGTAGTAAAATTTGTTTAGATAGGATGATATATCACATAGGTACACATAATAACTCATAAGCCGCAGCTTTACCCTGTCTTATTTTTTGTATTTCTATATTTTCATTTAAGTATCGGTAATAATGTGTTACACACTATAATTGACATATTATTCTTCATCATGTGAGTATAGCGTAATTTGAGAAATAGTATTTAAATGTAAAGTTAACATCTTCGCTATATGCTGAGCTTCGTTCGTTTGAAAGAAGAGAAAAAAACTTTCTGCTTCATACGTTGAAAGGCTGTGACTCTTTCCAGCAGCTAAAATTTTGCAATCTAAGAGAAGACTGAATGGCTTTTCCATACATTGCCTTATACTAAATTCAATAATTTAGCTAACTCATAAATATAGCTTATTCGCGATCCACCTAAATATATCTATATATCTTTGGTTGTGATATTCAATACTAACAAAACCACATACGAGTGATTCTATCCTCCAATCGGAATCCGCAATTTAAGAGTGTATTGTATGTATTCGGCACTAATACGTTATGACAGAAATAGAGCTTTCATAAGCCGACGTCACCAGTTGGCGTAATTTAAAGGAAACCATGTGAGGTTCGAATATGCGCCGTGGACATTCGTGTCAGTGAGGTGTCTCTACAGATGATGACTAGGAAACTGCGAGGTCAGGACTAGCTAATAGGAAGTATCGTGTCAATTTTCAAGTACCTGGGGAATTCGCTCTCCAAAGTACCCTAAAAGGCAGAGGAGTTGTGCGACTTAGTATGTACAAAATATCAATGGTATATATAAAATTACAATAGGTTCAGAATCTAACTGTGTCTAAACAACGGTTTGATGCACATTAAGGGTTTGCATAACAAATAGAAGAAAAGCTACATTTCATTATATAACTTGTGTTTCATATACGATAATACCTTGATCTTATTTTTCGCTGATGTCTAAAACAGTTCAAAATGAGTTGTTTATACCTTAAATTCCTGGATGATCATCATTGCTCGGGATATTAATGATAACATATTTCTTATTTTTATTGATCTGTCTATTTTAAAGAGAAGTCCAATTACCTGCGGACAAAATTACAGATCTATCTTAAATTTAGTACGGTTGGGTTTCCTAATTATTAATTCCTAATAAGCCGGTGCTTTCCTGAATTGAATATGTGACGGGTGTTTTCATTACAAATTCGAGCGTGTCTTCTTGTTTTTTTAGATGAATTGAGTTTGTTTGGGTATATTTGTTAAATCCACATAAGCTAATACAACGTACCATCGATAAATCTCTGTATAACTCTTCGAAACAAGATATAAGTAGAATGAGTGTTTGTTGCAAGAATATGTTTATCATATGTGCTTTGTGGCTACTATTATTATACAATTGATTTTTAACCCCAATGTGGGTAAAATATTGAGGAGGAGCTCACGCCAGTGTCGATCCGTAAGCGAATCAAGCTATATAATGTTCTTCATCCTTGCATGTTCTAATCGTATACGAACTTTAAGTGTTTCCGCTGGTTTTCCTTTTAAAAACAAACTTTCATAGAATCAATGAGATTAGCAACTAATACTGTTAACGGAAACCTATAGATATACTTGGTTTTTAAGCGCGACGGAAGAAACTATGATATTGAAGCATAATTAATAATAAAGGCAAATAGCATTTTAAGTCTAGTGCGTCTTTGCTTTGCTTCCTTGATACTGTATTAGAGATACCACACAAAGAAGACATGAAAAAAGGTACTCGGGGCTATCCTCCGTAGTAAAATCTGGAAGTTACGCAAACACACTGACCATTACAAGTGCCTGATGTGACTTTATGATAAGACAAAAACATAAATTCGTTGTTTACAGCAGACATGCATCCAGATTCAAGATATTCTATCATATAATCGCGGACGTACTGGCTCACAATGTTAATTGTAATTACTGAAATTCTTGTATGATATTTAGTTAGGAGAGAGAGTTTTGTAGTGACATTTATATTGGTTTAAAAACTGAAATAGTTATGTATGAAATATTGTCTCGATAAGGGTGGTAGTATCATGTGGAGTTCATGCAGTTTAATAGCAGATATTTTTAATTAGTTTTTAACCACAGGTGATAGGTAGTCGAGACCTCGGGAAGAAATATCGACCAGATTGATACAACATCTGTGTTTCATACAATATTTTAAAAAATATATAACATGAGCAAATACTGGCCCAAAAACTTAGACTCACTCCGAAGTGGACAGAATGGCCGGCAAGTGAAGCGGAAAAGAGGTGATAACCATAGGTAAAGAGAAAGAGAATGTACATTCACTATTGGAATTTCGGATCTAACGCGAACGGTGTTGTATTTGAGATGACTCTACCGCACAAGTCTAGGTGGTTTTCAGCTTGGTCTATGGGTCAACTTTTAGCGAGCGAATGTCGTGCGCGTGGCAGTGCGTGATCGGAGAGTGACAAAGTGCGGTATGTGGTTTGAATTTATCAGGTCCGACGTGGGCAACGGAGTTGTATATGGGTTCGAAGAGCCAACCAGTGGTGAACGAAGGTTTACACAAAGTATAAGGCGACATGGAGGACTTAGTCTGTAAATAACACAGAGTGAGCAGAGTCGTGCATCATGTGAGGAGACAGAACATTCGGAGGAGGTCATTGCGAGCATTCTAGTCATCAATATCACACTATAGGCCTACACAGTATGGTTCATTCTGTGTGGTCGTTAGATAAGGCTAGAAATGTGCATAGGACAATTTGCTGCCGTACCTAAGCCTGTACGGGGTCTGTCATTGCTCGCCATATGTATCTTATGGTAGCTGAAAGATTATTGAGAAGAAAAATGAATATTAACATTATCGTTTTATTGTGGGCCTGATTTGGTGACCCAATGTGTCCTTAGAATATTATTTGTTCGAGGGCTACTGATTTTCATCGACTAATGTACACTAAACCTAGGTGATATAAACACTGGCTTTACTTCTTCTTCAAGTTATTCATTCACACAAGGTTTAACATGAAAATGATTAATGGGTTACTTGACCTTGACACTATCGACTCAAGCTTATTCATCTAGTCCGCCATACCAAAAAGAATTAAAGCACTGAAGTACTTAACTGAAAGTCATAATCATTGCTGTGTATAATATACTTATCATTTTGTGTCATAACAGCCAGTTTGATTTTAAACCTACTGAACCTCGAAAACATACTGGGACTCATCTTCTGACCAAGATCAATGTCCCTAAAAGTGATATCAAACGTCATCATGCACCAAAGCTTTTTTTCTTCAAAGTTTTAATTATGAAGGCCTTCAATGAAGTATGAATGTTTCCATCTGTGTATTGCTAGGTGCAGAGTCGATAGATGAGTTAAAGAAATCATTTTTGAAACATACCGTTAAATGGATTCTGCAGTAATAGATAATATTGAAACAAGTCATAATTGAGTTTCAGATGATGCTGATCCATGATAAAATAACATGATCTGGCTTGAACTACTTATATACATAAAGTGTACAGATCTAATTGAATTCCATGCCTACTAGAAGACTATAAATTACCATAATTAATAGTACATCTAATGCTTACTTGTATCTTTGTATGCTATTAAAAAATTTTTTCCGAGGGTGTGTTGGTTATTAATCTCTACACAATCACATTTTCTCAAATGCTTAACTTTTATCGTTAATTAAATAAAAGAAATAACTATTAATCACATAACAATTCAAATGTACTGTATATATTTTCATTATTCAATAATTGTTACTATATTCTTCCATAACAATCCTTATCCAAGAAATCCAATTATATGACAAGCAAGGTTTAACAAGGGTGTTTACATATGGTTCGTTGTTACTCTTTTTGGAACTTTTTTAAACTTTAGATGAATCGAGTTGAGACTTAAAAAAACAGTTTTTTCTATTTTTTGGCTACTGTGACATAACTGATTTTCAAAGCGCAAGGGTGCATACCATGTTCAAGACTCGTAGCTAAAACCCCGTGTCACTAATCATGTTTTCGCATGATATTCACACTTCTTACGAATGTTTGTGTACGATATTGGGATCATAAAGTGTGACCAGTAAGTATGTGTTATACAAACTAAATGATTCAGGCGAATTTGTTAACACTGAGTAATGTTCAGCGTCGCGGATATCAGTCATTTGGGGTTTATTTTTTATTTTCATGTCTGCCCAGAAATGAAGCATTTGACACATGAATATTACTACTAATTTGTACTGGTGAAAGGTTTTCGGCCTCCGTTGGGTGGATCTAGCGCACTTGATGCTACACAAGTGTTGTGACAGTATCCAAGTTGTCAGATATAGATGGATTTGGTAACGTTACGCACATTTCTTAACTGTAGGGATTTTTTTTCGGATCTAAAATATCCTCACTATTATGATGGGATTGGTATGACGAGGTTGATAGTTTTTTGCGCTTATTCAAATACGACTTTTATTGTTTTTGTTCATACAATATGATTGTCGAGTTCTTGAGTATTTTTCCGTTATATTGCGGTTCGGTGTGACGTATCGTGATAGTTGGTCGTTTGCCAAACAGAAACATAACAAAAAAATATCGACAGATCTGGAAACCTGCAGGTAACCTCACCGCTGAGCGCAACCTAGTATGATTTCACCAGCTGACTTTTCCATGACGTAACTTATTAAGAAAAATAACTGACAATCTTTAAACAAAGGTAACATATTCTAATGTCCCATAGGGTTTTATTACATGTTAAATCGTTGAAAAAGATGTATTTAGCAGCATTATGTTTCTGAGTTAAAGTCATATTCTTATCTTTTTTGGCAAGTAAATGGGTGTTGTTTGTTTATTGTTTTCGCCTATGTTTTTGAATGCCGCTAGGTAGTATCATATTGCCATTAGAACCAAGTTCATACTAATGTTTATTAAAAAATTATTGGGACTTGGATAAAATTTTTTATTTATACATTGCTTACACATATAGATAAAAGGTTTATTAAATAATCATATACATACTTAGCCGGTGAAGAATTTATTATTAACTGGTTTATTTTTGAATATGTCTCATTTCGATGCAGTAAAATTGTTGGTTTATTTTTATTCTTGGGCTTTTCCATTTGTTTGTGTCGGTACTAGATCCGGTTATCGTAGCCGGACAAAACACTTATCATGCTGTTATGGACTATAAAAATATTTACGACCCAACTGACATATCTTACATTGGTAAAAAGAAAGGTTATAAGAGTTATTCTTCATATTAAAAGGGTTGAAAAATATTAGCAGCGTTCTTGGTTTTAATCGTACAGACTATTTTTAATGCGCGCGTGAAAAAGTGTGTTTACTCTCTCGTGGCTTTTTCTCATGTGTTGTTTTTGACGACTAGGATTCTGTTACTGTTGATGCCGGAAAAAACACTTTCATAATCGCAATTTAATATCAGAATAGATATCCTAATTATATAGTGATTCAGACCCGTAGGGAACGGTTAGGCAGTACGCGTTTGTTTATCCGGTCTCTACGTTATAAATGTCTTGAAAGGATTGGAACGATTAGAATTATGTTGGGGAAGAGAGGGTAGAGCATGGGTAGTGTTTTATTGCCGGATACATACGTATCAATGTACGTACTTTTAAGTCTTCCTATGAGAGAGTTTTTTAGTGTGAGCTTTGCTGTTAGTACAGATAGAGCCCGTGATCTGTCATATGATATATTTTCTTCTCAGGTACCCTGGGATTATTATCGGCTTGTTTTGTACATCGCTATACTATGGGTCTCATATAGGAATTGCAGTTGATTAGCAGTTATGAAAATATGTGAATTCGAGAGCCTACGCATATTGTTTTGCAAATTAAATGGTTTGACATTTGTTTTATGACATCGCTACGAAAAGAAGTATTAAGGCTTGCCACACATAACATTAGTTAGTACCTTGTAGTCCTGGAGAAACGTTTATGTGAATATAAAGGTGACAGTTATACACTATTGTTCAGCACTGTTGGATAAATACAGCGTTGTGGAACAATAATAATAAATCCAACTCAGTTGAGTTACCATCTAGCGTTAGTATGAGCGAGGTAGTGAGTAGCATTCGTATACCCTGTGCCATAGGGACCTTACGCGATTGTGTTATCTAGAATTTCGTGCTACACTGTTTATAAATCCACCGGGCAGTTATTCCGGTTACACGTTTAGAGCTTTTTACGATATTACCTTAACACTTATCATTAATACCTGTAAAGAGTCTATGGTAATGTTACTATTTAGATACTTCTTTATTAATTCTGTAGACTAACTTGGGACCGATTGGCTATTCCGTAAGTCATGTCGGTAGCTTTACATAGATGTCGTGTTGTCTACATTCTCACTATACCGTTCAGTACTACTCTAACTCACGTTGACTAAGTGTTGATGTAATATTTAACAATGACTTTCTACTAATTGGTAAGTATGTTCAGCTCGCCGTGGTCTCCATGGTCTTCGGTTGAAATCGGTCCGGACCTACCCGACAAACGAAATTAACCAATCAGATTTTGAATTAAAAGGCAATGTATTAATACACCGGGCTTACCTCATTCTCGACCAAAGCATCAAAGTGCAGACAATCTAGTGGAGTCACCATTAAGCGTCCATTTCGAAATGCTTACTTTAGTTGACCAGTGTATCTTATTATTTTCTTGTCATTTTATCTATTAAAAGTAGGTTTTTTCTTATTTCAAGACATCCTGTAGCAGAGTCATTTCATGTTCTGTAACAAGCAAAATCAATATTGAAATTAATATAACAGAGTCATAAATTAAGGATCAGACATATTTTAACACAATACTCTCTAGTGAGGTATGTCCTAATGCGTACGGTTTTCACAATATTCACCGGAAGTCCGGCAGATGCGGGATAACAGTTCTCATGGCTAGTTCTGATTCAAATCGAAGTTGTCGATTTACTCGGATGTAGTTTTGAATGCAACATCCATCCAGCTTTTGCGAGATCCTTAGTATACTGCAGCGAATCTATCAAGTATTTACGCGAAGTTCAGTGGTTCATCTTAATCGCAATTACCACAAAAGGATATACCATAGGGAGTTTCTGCGCTACGACACTAAACGTCATGGTAACTCCCGGCTACTCTTCTACATGAGGAAAACACACAACAATATTTGTTAAAATTGTTCAGTAACCCTTTTAAACTACTTGTATACAAAAAACATTATGGTAGAGTGGTCAATTCGAACTTAAAATAGATATTTAACGGTTGCTGTATTGGCTCAGCGGTTAAATATCTCGTTTAATACATTCTGGTAGGGAATTGCCTGATTGGTTATTGTGTCTCTTTGAAGCTATCTATGGGTATGGCTCAGCTTCATTAAATCCTCGTGGACCCCTCTCTCTCAAAATTTCATTTTATTATAGATTCACAATCATTGAGTATTTACTCGTGGTAGGACAACACGCAATTTAACCTGGGGTAATATTTCCGCTTTCCACAGAATGGATGATCGTGTCACATTGAGGTTCCATTGAATAATCCGCCATATGAACACATCCACATATGTTAAACTAAAGACTATGAAAGTGCTACAGTTCATTTAAATTGTGATTCTGCTGGCTGGTGCTAGGAAGAGCTGACGGTAGCTTGCAGATTACAACACTACCAGTTCTTATGACACAGGTATATGTCAAAGTGAGCCTGAAACATTATTCTTTGATTTTCACGTGATTGGACTCTCTCGTTAAGGATTCTTTTTTCTCTATTTATTACTAATCGTACCTTAATTTATATGTAAACAAGTTGAAATCCAAGCAATAATTTTTCTTTCTTCATTACCAATTTGCGAATAAAAGTTACTGGTTTCGTTGAAAAACTCGTCCTGTTAACTTGGCACAGTATTATGATCTGCCAAAAGTATAAATACTGAAGGACTTTAAGTAGAGAGATATGACTACGCGAGACTCCTTAGGCACTTTTTCTTGCTGTAAAAATGTAACTCATAGCGGACCGGTTTATGAACCGGGCTAAAGAAATGTTTTAATATGATCGGATATGAGTTAATTTTAGTTCATAATAATTGAATACACCACTTTTTTGATCAACTTTCAGGGGCAGTATCATAACTCGCGTACACTAGTATTAGAAGTTCTGGAGTATATGGTGTCGGATATTAATTCGTGTAATTCCAAAACTGGTATCAATAGTTCGCTAGATTTGCTATAGATCCTGCTGTACCGGGACTATCCATATCATTTAATTAACTCGCTCTATACTGTACGTACATGTTAACATACATTGTTTACTTTACAACGCTATTGTTTACATCAAACAGGAACATCAGAGCGATTTTAACCAGGTGGTCATTCAATATCTGTGATCTTTTTAAACTGTTTTGCTATAGAGCATACAACGTGATTAACGTCTTGTCATGTTTTACTGGTTATCTAGCACTGCATAAATAACAACACAATAATCGCGGAATTCGACGCCAGAAATAGTAGGCGTTTGAGTGCGCGCTCATCCGTCAATTTATATTTGGATACCAAAGAGTTCACAAACATCGTGTCAATTACTATAGTTGAGACGATAATGCACCGATAATTTCAATGACAGGATAGCACATGGTTCTTGGATTAGAATATTATATGCATCCTCTGGATCCCGAATTACATTGGTTTTGTTATTCAGCACAATTGGCAGAGCAACATACCATAAACATCAATTTGGATAAGCATAAGTACTATACAACTTGCTGGATTCCCACTACTTAAGTATTTTTTGGTGTTTTTTCGGCAATTAATATAAGCAGCATTAAAATAACATAATGTATTTATTTATTAATGCTTACACTGATTTGCAGTTTCAAATGATTATTTCTTCTCGTCGAATCTTGCCACATATGCCTATATTTAGCTCCATACTCTGGCTTAATCGTCAATATCCCAAGTTCGACGAATTGTAATGGGTCGAACGATCGAGTGGCCGAATTTTTATTTTTACCAGTACTGAATCAGGCAATCTTCGCTGAATTTCGAAACATATTTCTTTTCAAAAATCTAAGGCATACAAAAGTGAAAGGAAAATCACGTGTAAAAAAGGTATTCAAAAGAATAGCTTACGAAATTTCTTTCAACCTATAAATTTAGCAAATCAGATGGAGCACAGGTCTCTAGATCAACAGATCCTGAGTTATAGCCTGATATGGCATAAGTTATTATGTGGAAAAGTTGAAAGGTACAAAGTACTGGTAATTTCACAGGTAACACTGGTAACAGCAGCTGGGTAATTTGCAATTAACCCTCAATAAAGAAACAAAAATAGTTGTTACCAACCCTATTAATAGTGCATAATTGGGAGACATATGTTTTTGTTTTGATTTTTTTTTGACAAAAAAACCTTCTAGTTCTTTGGTATTTGTTATGTTTTAAAAGAATACATGAAAGTATTGTGAACTTGGATAGAAAACTGATCTTATTTGTTTTATTCAATGGTTATTGTTACCTTTGAACATAATTTTTTATAGTAAATTACGATCATTTATGTTTCAGTAAGGGGGAGATCAAATTCCGCACATCACCCAGATAGCTGCTGTTGAAATGTCAACTGGTTCTACATTCAACAAGTATGTTATCCCAAAAATTCCTATCACATCAGCTGCAGAGAATGTTACCAAAATTATTATGGTTAATGAAAAGGTGATGGCAGTGGATGGTGTAACAGTGGAGCCAGTTCCGTTACATGTAGCATCGATTTAAATTTTCTTCTATTGGCTTGAAGTCGTTGATCAATATTTACATTATTTGCCCATGAGATGAGCGTCGGATGTTGTTATTTATAATGTATTGTATACAGAATATAATATGTTTGTACTGTATTGCTTACCTAACTTGTCTTGTCGGCATATAGCACATGGGGTTAGTAGAATTTTCGTCTTTACCTGTGTATCCAAGTACATAGTGTATCCAAATAGAATCTGTCTACACAAGCAGAGGTATCCTAGACCCGTGATCTTGTTGATGCAAGGGTTACAATTCTACTAATTTTCGAAGCTGACGTAAAATGTTATCGGAGCTTGGATGTCACCTGGATGGTGTAAACGCAAAATTGAATTGAGGATGTCGTGAAAGAAGATTTTCCCACGATATTGATATAACTTTAATTAAACAATATTGGGACTGTTAGTATAAAGATAAAATAAAGAAAAAATTGGTCCAACCTCGATAGTTACTTTATTGCGCGGAGCTGGGTGATTGAAGAATGTCACCTGTCGTGACAAATGATTTGCAAAGCTGCCGGTCTGAACTTTTTAGAACATTAAAAGCGGTATATTCAGTCTGAGAGAAAGGGGAGAAGATGTTTGTTAAAGATATTGTTTTAACTGGGCGAAATAAGTGAGGCAATCCTGCGAGTAGTCCTGAACGTCAAAGACGGATTCTAGGTCTGTGGGTCTGCCCTTAACTTGCTAGCTTTACATTTTGAATATAAAGGAGAACATAGGGTTTAAATGCTATATTCGGCTTTGTATGGTGGCTACATTTTTATTTTCTGAAAGGGGTACTAATGGTATTATTACTTCACGATAATATACATTTATTTTATATTGTTACTTTGGATGTATTAGTGTATCTATATATATTAACAAGTATCATGTCTATCATACTTTTGGATTGTAATGTATTTGCAAGTATTATTTTTATTTTTTCATGTTTGGTGTACTCAATCTAGATAAAATTGGAAAACATGTTTATCAAAAACTAGACTATATATGAGTTATTTTACTACAACACTTTCATAACATTGATGGCATTATTTGTTAAATGTCAGATCTGATTTTTTGTATGGATGGAATATGACTAAATGTTATTTTTAAAAATAGTGAAATGTTAGTGGTGGGATATAGGCTCATATTGTTCAATTTTTTAGTGTTATTAATACTATTTTGAGCCTTGAAAAGCAGTTTTTTCACAATAGTTTAGCTAAAACATTTGGTATTAAATGTATTACTATTTTGAAACATTAATTTATGATGGAAGCAATCTAGTTATGTTTAAATTTTGATTTTTTGCTACATAAACAAATTTATTCAGATTTTTCATGTGTCGACCAGTGAGCGACAATAAATTTGAAAACTTTTTTTTTTAAAACTAGACGGTAAATCTTTTTGTAATTTGGTACAAAGCTTTTTATACATATTGATATCAATTTCTGGTAAATTTCAGGTCTGTCACTTTATTCATTTTTTTTTGTCGATTTTTTTAAAAACGTTTCATAGTTTTCTGAGAGTGGTAAAAGCCGGGGTGGGTGGGGTAATGATTTTTTTTTTTTTTCAAATATGTTGAATGAAATCAATATTTATGAAGTATTGTATTGTTGAGCAATATATTCTGTATGACATTAGGCCAGTATGAATGAAATTTTCTTTCAGTTTCAATAAAGAAGAATTTTTATTTATTTACTGTTGGTTTGGTTTTTGAAGGTTATGGGGGGTACAAAAATAACAATTACTACCTTAATAAACGGTGAAAGTTTTTATTATTTCATTTGTAAGTGTCTTACCTGATATAGAAAAGAACTACCATGAAATTTTTTCAAATTGCAATATTGACCATTATGGGGCTCAGACCTTAAAAAAAAAAAAAAATTCAAAATATCTACATGATCAGTTTATATCTTCAATAACTTTGTCAAAACAGAATCTAGGATGCTGAAACCTTTAACCGAGTGTGGCATATATATTGCATTATGGAATAGACATACTAATGAACTTCAAAATAACAATGAAACCCACTTGCCTGGCAAAAATTCGTTCACCCGTTTCAAAAAATTACGCCGATTTCGCCATTTTTTCAAGTTTGCAACCAATTCGCTCGCTTGAACCAAGTGTGCAACCACTTCACGTCCTGCCCCTTGCCATTTATATAATACACCGATATACACTTTCAGAACTAGCAGACGACAGGCTATTCTTATCATTGCGTATCTCACTGTATAAATTGCATGTAAAATGGTCTGACATATGGTAGGTTTAACAGTTAATTTAAATACTTTGGAGTCAAAAGATGTATTGAAGTTTATATTGTGATGAATCTAAGATCCAAAGCTTTCTATTGGTGTAATACATTGTAAAATCGGACATTTAATCACAACAAACTAGCGGTTTAAAAAAAGCTTAATTTGTATTGTTTTAGCATAAGCGGTATCGACTTTACTATATTTACGATGTATTCATTCATGCTAGCAAGCGCATGAGTATATGCAAAGTTTAACGCGTAGGTTTAAACTACGATGTTATTTTTTGTTTTCTTTAAAGGAATGTAGAGTCTATTACTTCATGAAAATGAACGATTTTGGAACTTTCAAAGCATTTAAACAACTTTGCAAACACTATTTTAATGATGTGTAGTCGGAATACTGCAGAATGAAGAACTAGTTTCTGTTGTTCGGTAAAACATAAACCTGTATCTATTTCTGAGATATAGCTTATAACTCTGTATACATTGCAAGCAATGTATATAAAAACAAGTAAAATGGTTTCCTTCTGGGAACAGTTTTAATGATATAAAGATATTTCAACATTGTTTTGGGGGAGGGGAATAAATAAACGTTTGTATCAGGAATATAATTGTCAATAATCGATCAATATAGAAAAAGGTCTTTGGAAACTGGTGACCGTTGATGACCGGAGACGGTCGAACATACAACAATTATTTATTTTTAAGAAAATGATTAAATAGGCCTACCATTTTATGAATAATTCCTAGCAAAAAAAAAAAAAATAAAGTAAACACACAAGTTTACGCAGAAAATATCTCTATTTCTTATGGCAGATGCCACTACGAATATTTTAATTTTGTAGATTTTTTTAGTATAAACAATTTATTGTTTGAAAAAATTGAGATACATATATTAAAGAAACAATGATAATTTTCAAATACATCATTCAAGTTTTTCCACCTTAAACGGTAAAAAAATTATAGAAAAATTAGAAATATCACGTAATAGTTTTTTGTTCTTAATTAGGTGTAATTCTGACTATTTCCCTAGAGGTAATTCCGTAACGTACCGACAAACGGTATTTAGCCAGGTTTTCGAAAAGGTTAATTAACCAATCGTGTACGGTTTACAGATCACATGCTCCTCCATATACCGAAAACAGGTCACGTGCTCCTCCATGACTCAAAAGTTAAACGCGTACCAATACCCTGTGGTCTCCAGACCGCAGGGAATAAACCAGTGCTTCTTTTTTCTCAAGTTAGCGTATGAACAAGGTTAAAAACTGTTCAAGCCGTACATACTTACCCGGTTTAACAAAATTGCGGCACATTGTTTCGGAACGTAAACATAGACTTATACGTGTTTGTCAACCGAGTATATTTACGAGTCAAAATCACATGCATTTACTGAATATTATTAATAAAGACAAGGGGATCACTCACAGTCGTCAGTAGCATCTGATACATGCAAGATTCGAGTTTCAGACCTTTCCACTGTAATTCGATTGCTTTCTTAGCCACGGTAAATTAGCTTTTCGGTATTTTGTAACGAGATCTGACTGACCAATAGCAATGAAACCGCTACGTTTCTATCCAGCTACGATGCCTGATATTAATTTGACATTTAACTTTTTACGCGACAACCATTAAACTGTCTGGAAAAAAACATTACTTTTTGTTAATACCTCTAACACATTTGCGCTTAATAAATTGCACATTCTAGCTCAGGATATCCAAGATTTATATAATTATACTATATTGTAAATGTGGAGAATGTAAAATGTAAAACAATAACTCGACCCAACTCTTACAATGACAACAAAGAACTATTTTCTCTTTTGAGCAGTTGCTCCGGTTATTAGATATCTAAGATTTCTATATACATGTACAAGTAAAAATAATCATTATTTTAACTTAACCGTACAAAAATAAAGCTATGATATGCTATGCTATGCTTTGCTATGCTATGTTATGAAATTGGGGATGAGTTCAATTTTGTGTCCAAGTGTCCTGCTAATAAAGAATAAGAAATATACATATTACGAACTATTATATGTTTGCCTTACATGTCCAAACTAATGAAATATTTTAACTGTGCATAAAGGTAAGTACGTATTATCCTTCATGTCATCGTTTATTTAGTTTGTCCGTTAAATATATCATGTTAACGTTCATGTCATTGTACGTTTCATGCCACAAAACGTATGTCAAAGATTAAAATTATATGTTAATGGCAGCTTTGGCTTTCCAAGGTTTCAATAAAGCGGAAATTGTGTGCACGCACGTTTTTATTCGCTTGCTTTGAAGAAGAGGATTGAATGTGCATATAGGACTGCCTGAGAAACCTCCATCAAACAAGGACAGAGACACAAGACCTACTATGATGCTAAGGTTCGACACTCTATTTTAGATGTTGGAGACAGGGTCCACATCAGGAATGTTACCCTTTAAGGTAAGCTAGACGACAAGTGGGTGAAGGAACCTTACATCATAGTAGGCATCCCCAATGAAGACATTATAGCCTACAAACTGAAGAAGGCAACTGGCAAGGGAAAAAAGAAGACCCTACATAGAAACCTTCTTCTTCCTCTGATGTCTATACCGTCCACTTACACATTTTAGCGTAAAGCCAGACCAAAATAGAGGGAACAACAAACTATAGGAGTTATACAAGAGAGAGAGTCCGACTCAGACTGCAGCACAGGAAGTGGCACTAAGACCGGTGCAGCCAATCACCAATTCACGTGTTGTTTTTGAGGATCAGTTGTCATCTACTGGTGAAGAGGTGTCATCTTTATCAAGGAATTTAAGGAGTCAACATGTTTCTCCAAATTCACATTTTAGAGATAATTTACTGTTGATAACCTTAATTCTTTTTTTTCTGGTAGAAACCAGTCTAATAGTTCTCGTAATAATACTATTTTATCAAATAGTAATTCAAATGTTTCTAATGGTAACAATTTTTCTCTTTTGATCCCGGTATTGCTCGAAGGTCATCAAGGGTTAGAAAACCACCAGATAGATATGGTAAATGGGTTAGACCCATCACAGCATATACTGATTATTATCAAAATCATATCAATATGTATCCTCAATCTTTTGCAGATCAGGGGAGAATGTCACATATGAGATATTTCCATATAAATGATTGAAATATTTATATCAGTTTTGATTTATATGTTGTTTTTTTTTTGTTTTTTTTTTGTTTTTTTTTTGTTTATTGAACTTAATTTCTGTGTTTTACATTACAGAATGATTATAAAGTATCAGTTTAAACATGAAATCTATATATCAGAAATCATTAATTCTGTGTATGCAATTTACATTTCAGATTTCCGAGACAAAACAAGTATATCAAATATGTATATTGTATTTCAAAATGTTAAGAAAATGCATTTGTTGTAATAATTTATATTGAATGCATCTCTTTTTTATATTTAACCTAATTTTGTGTTGTGTCTGAAAATGTTGTATTTATCTTTTCAGAAGATATGGTGCAGTACCTTTAATGCTGATAAATTTTGTGTTGACCTTTAACCTGCTAAATTTTGTTATGAGCCTTTAATCTACCATTACTCCAGAAAGGTTAATTTCAACTTCATGTTATTCTTGTATATCTATTTCAGTATGCATAAATGAGATAGAGTATATGTTTTTAAATGTGTTTTATCTATATTTGATTATGGTGGGTGATTTGTGTCATTCGTGTTTTCGCCCCGTGATCCCGCAAAGCGAAAAGCCGAGCATTAACAATTTAAAATGGCGTGGGCGCGGAACGAACACATGCGGAGCGCCCCGCCGTTTTATTTCTAAAATCCCGAAGTTTTTTATAAAACTTTGACCCGCGCTTCCGCTTATCAGCGTATTTTCGCTGCGCGCCCCCGACATTTTAACTTTTTAATTGTCGATTTGTTCCTAAGCGGGGTCGCGAAACCAAAACACGCTAATTAGCGAGGGCACGCGGCGAAGATTTATTTACTAAACTTTGCCCGCGCCCCCGCTAATAAGCGTGTTTTCGTCTCGCAACCACGCCGTTTTATTTCTTAAATCTCGCCCGCGCCCTCGCTAACTATCGTGTTTTAATACACTTGTTACTATATATAGTAACAAAATTGTGTAGGATTTCAACTGATTATGAACGTCACGTGACCTATTATGAGTTTGCGCCCGGGGCCGAGAACTAGTTTTCAGCCCGCTGAACATGTGCACGTGCACAAACTGAAATAATGACGTCATACTGTACGTCATCAAACAGTAAACTGTAAAAGTTAAAGTAGATTTCTACCACGAATCGCTTGATATTATTATGAGAGATTAAGCATATTTCTTACAAACATAGTTTTTAACTATTGAAGTTTAAAGAAATAATACGACAAATTCATTCCGAAAAAAAAGATGAAAATGAAACTTGCTTCTAAATTCTAGTGTACTTTGTAAACACAAAAAGTATACAACTCTGTAGAATTACTGTACTGTACAGTAGAAATGCAGACAGGATTTTCAACAAAATAAATATCAAAGCCCTCGGGGCCATTATTCATTTTGCGGGCCGATTATCACCTTCCGGTCCAACTCTGCCGTGTATTAATCTCCTATTCGCTCCGCGCCCACGCCATTTTAGCTTGTTAATGTTCGACTTTTCGCTTGGCGGGGTCGCAGGGCAAAAACACGAATGGCACAAATCAGCCATCATAGCTGATGCAAAATGGAAAATAATTGTTAATATTTTCATTTTCAGCTGATATATTCCTTTCGCAATTGTTTATTGATTAAAAAAATACAAATGTTAAGCATCTAAAATTCAGTAACTGTTTTGAAAATTTTGGTTTAAAATTTAAAAATTTATTTCCGTTAAATCATTAAATCACTATTGCTGAAATTTACTAGGAAAATGTCAGGAGCCATTTTCTCCAACCAAGTTGATAATCAGTATTATATATTTTAACTATATATTCTAAAACAAGCATTTGTAAATTATCTATAACTGATGCGAGAAAAATTAAAAAAAAAACACCTTCTTCAAAAGTTTAAGTTACTAGTTTATAAAGAGTTTTGGCATATTTTATGGCTCTATGCATATACATGTATAAACGGTTGTTGCATATATTCATTATATTGTTGTTGTTAGAATTATAGCAAACAACCGTTTATATACTACCATTTAATCAATCAAGAATCTTTATAATGAATTTTAATACAGCACAAGGGAAAATAAAAGTAATCAATAAATTAACTGCATCCGTATAGGTCACATAAACGACACGATCGAGCGACCTTGAAAACTTGTAGTATTATAAAACATAAACGAATGCAAGACAATAAAAAACGGACGAATAATAGTTATAAAAGTTCTTGTCACATTCTCATTGTACCTATTGAAAAACACATTTTTTTAAAAAAAATGCTTAATTGATTATAGATATCACAGAGATGTCAAATATTTCAAAATACTCTAACACTGTAGGATATACCGCTTGATCCTCCCCTGACGCCGCCCGCTCTAAAGATAAAACAGCAGTTTCCGGTGTATACGTGCACTTTATTAATAATGTAAAAGAGATCTAAAACTACATTTACTTATATATCTATAATAATCTGGAGTACTAAAAGTGAAGTAAGTTAACGGAATGTATATATGTTATCTGTGTGCATTTTGTTAATTCTTCTCATAAATAAGCATCATTATCTTTTTACCGTGACCTCATTTTCATTTACTGGCGTGTAGCATGCATTTTCAGCTAAATTGTATTATAATATTGTTTACAATCAACCATGAAAATAACAAATAAAAAGTATGATATAGTTTAACAATATTGGCCTGGCACTTCATTAATTTTCGTAAAGGTCACTTGATAAACGAATGTATTTATTAACTATTTGTTATAATATTTGTGAACTTTGCACGTCGGTGATGAGGTGTGGCGTACCGGACTTCCTATCTGAATGCCACTGGTTCGATTTCTAACCAACACTTGCAGATTTCTGCCGATAAATTCAAACGTGCCAGTCGGCTATGACCGAAGCCATCCGATTATGTGGTTCCCAAACTTTAGAACGCTGCGCATTTTGCACTCGGCAAAGCTGGGGCCACATTATCGGATGGCTTTGGTCATAGCCGACTGGCACGTTTGAATTTATCGAAAGATAATGTCATTGAAGAAAAACGGCGATAATCTTGATATTTATTTCGGCTGTTGCGTTGTTTATATTACCGTTGAAGTTAAAAATTGACCATCATCGTGAAGAATTATATCTTCTGTGTCGATGGACCAAAGGATTATGTGAAAATATTGGAAATGGAATAAAATACATGGTGATTATGACGGTAGGGGTGCGGATTTTTTCCGGCGAACATTTTTATCTTATGTATTATTATAGATGTTGAAATATGAATTTTTTTCAAAACGGCTTATATTAAGTTTTTTTGATATATATGATCAGTACATGTGCTGGGATTGACAAATATGCATTTTATTTGGATTTTAAAAGCGTTTTGAGCTCCAAACCCCAAGTGTCTGTGGTGTAAGGCAGGTCGATTGCTTAAAATAACTTTCACATGATGCGTCATTTTTCTGTTATGAATGAAGTTATAAATTCATACGCTACTATCTAATATAATAATATAAGTGTTTGCAATTTCTTTCCGAAATATGATTAATATCTGATATGCAAGAAAGATAATCGTCAGAGACGGGAATATCCAGCTCCCTGGTAACTGTTTAGCGGAAACTCGACAGAGCCTCGTTACCGCCGTAACCAGTTACCCTCGAGTTAGATATTCAGGTATGTACCTGTAGCTTGTGTAAGATCCTTTTACGATAGCTCCAAGAGGGATTCTTAATTTTGACATTTAAACAACTGTTTATATACATTCATATCGATTTGCAAGTTGGTCGCAAAGTTCGCAGACTTTATCGACTATTTAGGGTCAAATGCAAGGGTGTCAGGTAAATATTTTAAAAACTCTTTTGCTACCAAAGTGTTAAGATGTACTCTTATATTTATTTAATTAGCTCTTGTTTATAGCTTAAAGACACTCATTTGATGTTATGTTTTTCATGGCGTGATTGAAATATTTTTCGTCATTTTTATACCATTTAATGAAAATCTTTACCAAAAACTTTTATGCACATGTCAGATAATTTGCTCACTCCATTTCTACTTGAATAACCATTTTCATTGTGCAAAATAATTTAAAAATTAAAAGCATTACGCATAACGCTTTTAACTGAAACCGGGGCCAAAAGAAAGGAGTTCTGTTTCTGGTATTCTGCCCAAAGAAAAGGGCTTGGGTATGTACGGGCTGTGAATCACACTAAATATCGATGATTCTCAATTTAATCTGAGATTATATCTGTAATATCTCTGTTATATATTTCCATTTAAAGTCTCATTGTTGATCAATTTAACATTTTTAATTTTAATATGTCCTTGTTTTTGGATGCACTTGTACCTCCATTTACATTTGCTTAATTGCCGTTAAAACCTCTGAACAACAAAAAAAGGTTTATTGGCATAAATAACACGACAAAATAATCAACATATGTGGTTTAGGTAAGGCTACTGTATTGATTTTCAAACAAACGTATATAATGAGAAATGGCTCAAAATAAACCTTAACATTGAGCATTCCTCCTGAACATGTAGTTATATACGAAAATAATACATCCTACACATAGCAATCATCTCGTTAATAAGCGTGGCATAACCATTTTTGAACAACACTGCATCGTTAGAGAACACATGGTAGAAACAGGTTGACATCACCTGCTTGAATTATGATGATGATGATGATGACGATAATGATTGTTTCTGATATAAACTCAATCGTAACTTACCTGCTTCTTCATACGTTTATGAATATGTAGCAAGGTAAAATGTAGAAATAACTTTATCACTAACGTCCTCTCTCTTCATAATGTTATGTTTAAGAAAAAAAATAAAATATGTTGTTGCCTGAAATGGCAACAAAGAAACATTTTATGTGAAACAACAAACCTTATAGAGAAAATATATTAGGCAGTTTTTTTGTCTGGGGTCTTTAGTCTAGTCTAAAGTTTATTTTTAGATATAAGACGTACTTGTTTCTCCTTTAAAACTTATAAGATTTGATAACATCAATTAATTGATTGGTATTCAATCAAAATAAATATATATAATAGATGGGAAAGTACAAAATATGCCGGAATA
>NW_026866406.1:0-28820 GCF_026571515.1 Ruditapes philippinarum
AAATTTCCATTCATTGGGGGGAACTCCGGAATTTTTCAGAATATAATGACTTGTAACAGATTTCAGAAACTTTGTCAGTACTTCCATGTTTTCCAATCGTGACTTAGGAACCAACGCGTGGACATCCTAATTATGATCGCCTATAAAGATTCGTCCGGTTTGTTCAGCACATTTCAGACACATTCCCATTAAACTTGTTATGATCTTTCCCGTGAAGTAGCGGTGGATGAAGCAAATGATTCAAGTTTGCAGGAAAACTCTCAATTTAGACAGTACATGCCCGCAAAACCGATTAAAACCCGTGGAATCAAAGTGTGGATGTTATGTGATTCTAATACATCATATCTGTCAAAGTTTGAAGTTTATTTTGGGTAAAAACACTTTGTGTAATGAAAACGGTCTTGGATAAATGTTTTACTAAACTTATTAACCGTTCACGTTGAAACTAACTCACCGGCAACATTTTCTTTGACAACTTTTTTTTCACCAGTGTTCCCTTGATGAAAAAATTATTAAATGATGGACTATACGCATGTGGTACAGTACATGTAAATAGGAAAAGATTTTCCAAATGTGAGCTGAAAAAACCGCGTGATGTAAAAGACAGGGGACAATTCCAAGTGCTACAGAAAGGAAATACACCGCTTACTGCTTCTGTTTGGAAGGACAAACAAGAGGGCCATGATGGCCCTGAGGTTGCTCACCTGTATGCCCGGGTGTAGATTTTCCAAGGTTTTTAGCTCAAAATCCTTGGAAAAAAACCTCGGAGTATTGGAACAAGAAAATGCAAAACTTTGCTATTAAAAAAACCTTGGAAAAATAGGGAGAGGGTGAAAAACCTTGTAAAAAATTTCCGAGTTTTTATTAAAAAAAACCTCGTAAAAAGTATGACCTCAGGAGTATTGGAACGATTTCCAAGGATTTCAGAATAAAAAACCTCGGTAAAATAATTTCCGAGGATTTTTTTTTTAGAAAACCTTGGAAAATGAGTGACCTCGGAGTATTGGAACGATTTCCAAGGATTTTTAAAGTGTTTCCGTGGTTTGTTTTCCAAGGTTTTTTAAATGAAAACCTCGGAAAGTTTCTCACAACTGGGAATACTGTTATATTTTCGAAGGATTCTTACTTAAGGGCATCAGAGAATTTTCCAAGGTTTATTTGAGCAAAAACCTTGGAAATTTCTAGAATATCCATGGAAAATCAGAAAATATAACATCCAATGAAATATTCTGAAAAGAGCAATTATATTGTCCTTTAAAGGAATTAAGAAACTTCTTTATAATAATACAGAGCAAAAAATGATCACATGACTCACTGAAACATTTAATGTCAGTGTGAAGTAAATAGTAATGCACTACAAATGAAAAGTTAAGTTAGTTGTAGTCTTTAATGGTAAATATTACAATCAATGTTCAGTTATAATTTTTTGGTATCCGGCTATATTTTAATGTATTCAAATATCTATCTTTTGAATTCCTGTTCACTCTTCATGATTTTAAAGTGTCCCTTAGTTTTTCCCTCACCATCACAGGGGTCACATGTGGAAAATGCTCCAGGATACAATTCCTGAAATAAATAAAGTATATATTTAATAAAGTACAGCCATTGAAAGAAGTTAGAAAAACAATTATATAAAATCACCAACTTGGCGCTTCCCTCTCCATGTGGTCAGGATCAGAGACTTCAAACTACTTGCCTTACAACATTGTATTTTTGACTCCTGAAGCCAGTATGGGCTTCTTCCCTCTGAGGGAGCTATCCAGCCCAGGATTAAGGAACACCTGAGGTTATACTTAGGACAAATCAGTATGTGTAGGCAATCAGAATTACATCATTTAAATTCTTTTTTATTAATCAATTAAAAAAAAGATATGTTCCTTTAAACGTTTCCATAGACAAAAATATCAGTTCACTGTTGATATATATTGTTTTAAAAAATCAGCACTTTTGTGAAAAGAAATACATCTTTTGAGTGATCCAAAACTACTTGAATGACAAGTTGTTCAAGACCTTTGTTTAAAATGAAGGCTTTAATATTTTCAAATGACCTTTTCTGTAGTTACTTTTAATTGTTTGTCTACTGTTTTGAAATAGTGAAATTTAATTTTTTTCATGTTGATTTCTTATTTTTCTTCATCAGTACTTAGTGTCAGGATTTCAAGAAAACTTTTGGTAAGCAGTGTGACAATTCTGCGATGTTAAGAAAAAGAAACGATGTCTGTTACTATTATTTTAGATTATGTCATACTGGATGTTACAACCTAAAGCACTCTAAAAATATTGCAAAAAATAACGCTTTTCATAAGGTGATTCCGATTGCCTACACTAATTGTATCTGTCTGCTCAAAGTGACATCTGCATCAGTAAAGCTGGAGAGTCATCATGTAACATTAATAGCATTTCCAAAAAAGTATCAATAAAAAAATCAGTTCCAGAAACCTTCATTCATTCAAATTTCAAATTGAAACTTTCAAAACCTAGTTTTAAAACAAAAACAATACTGTAGTATATTCCTTGAAGCCTTTCCTGGTCTACAGTTGGCTTCCTTAATCACTTGACTTTGAAAGGTGCCAATGCCAATGACATTCCAGTATATTCCTCTGCCTTTATACTATGATAAAACACAGCAAAGCTGGATTGCCATCTTCTTGTAGTTTGGAACAGTCCTGCAAACTTGCTTACAAGCTGACTCTGTAATTAAAAATTTGTAGATTCAAATAATAGATGAAAGATGAAAGTTTATAAATAATGTCATCATAGTTTCATGCACTCATCTTGTTTCAATACAATCATAGACAAAAATAACATTTATACTCATAAAATAATTATCCTCTAAACAATTGTATTTAAACTAGCTTACATTTAGGTTAAAAATATAGATCTAAAATAGTTTGTATTTAATACTTATTTGAAAAAAAAACAACAACAGATTTTATGCATAAATGAATCTAAATTTATTTACCTGAACCTTTTTACTATCATGTTTCTTTTGTTTATCTTCCTGTCCCAGATCATTGATCTTTAGGTTCAATTACAACAACCAAACATTTCCTGAATCTTGTCACACTTAGATAAATGTTTTCTTTGAAAATTCCAAAAATATGCTCCCTAACATTTAAAACAAGATATGTCCAAAATTGCTTAAAATAAATCCAGGTTTGCACTATTTCCAACTATAACCACTTGACCCATTAATGTCTGAGATTCAAATTTTTCAACAGTATAACTGAAGGGGCAATCATAATGTGAAACAGGGGTGATCCCAAAATATCAAAGCCATCATCATTTTATTTTGACATTTATTGAAGGTACAAATATATCAAATGTTAAATAAAAGTAAAACTTTGAAAAATTATAATAAGTTCTTGAAAGAGAATCACAGTTGCAGTGTCATTTTAGACTGTTTTGGATTGTATAAAAAACCCAGACTCCCACTGAATAATCACATGGAACAATCTGGTCTATCCCAGAATGCTCAATGAGAAGATTGATCATGCATACGATAGAGGGAACCACCTGGGGTGCCATTAGTTTTATCTGATCAGTGTGTTATATTCTGTGTGTGAAAAGTTAGTGGATGCAGTATTTATTTATCTTAATTATAAGAAATTATCAAGCATACATATTTTACACATTAATTGTACATGATAAATTATATATTAAAAGGACAATTAAAAACTATTTATGTTTATTGTACACATAATTAATGGCAGAGTAAATTGTTATCTGAATGTATGTCACAGACTTGCTTAGTAGAATATACTATTTTATATGGCATAAAAACATATATTAAAGATTAATAGCATTCTTATTTCAGTGTTGCTTACAGGCTGTCAAGAAACCCTAAGTTAAGTCTATATATAGAAAGAAACTGCAGGAAAAAAAACTGATGCATTTGGAAACTAATAGACATAAACACTGATTGTTTCTTTTTGTATAATTATAAGTTTTGCTCTTTTATCTATTCTTAAAAATGGAGAAGATATCTAGTAACAATAATTATAAATAATAAAAAAAAATATGAAATAAAAAATAAAATTTTCAAGTCTTTCTGATCATCAGTTATTTGAATAATCTTTATCTTATTATGATTAGTTACAATACCTTTATAGCCATTAATAAAAGGTATTTTATGGCAACAAGGAATTTACATTGTATTTAACTTTTCCATGTTTTCACACTTAAATTTTTTTAATTGATTCCTCCCAAAAAAATGGCTTCAGATGATTAAAGTACAAATTTATTGAAAAGGAAGTTGGCCATTGACAATGTCCATACTAAAAATTGATTCCCTGGACCAAAATCTCTCCTTTCCATGCTGTTGGACAATTGTTTGCTCTGACCATGGATTAAAAAATATCCATTGGCAATCTACAGTCGAGTTGTTATCTTAGTTTGCTTTTAACTGTTGATTATTGCTTTGATGCCCATTATAAGTTAAATCATGATTATGTCTTAACATTTTCCGAGATGAAATTTAGTTAAGTTCAATTATCCGAGGTCATTTCCAAAGCTAAATATTGGCAAAGTGTTTCCAACAAATTTTACGTAAATTTTCAAAGTTCTTTTCCGAGCAAAAAAATGACAAAGTTCTTATTTCCAAGCTTTTTCCGAGCTGATTTTTGGCAGAGTGTTTAATTCCGAGATAGTTTCCAAGGTTTTCTTTATTTCCAAGGATTTTTATACAAAAACCTTGGATAAAGTTCAAATTCCAAGGTTTTAAAAAAAAACTCGGAATTAAAAAAAAACGTTGTAAAACTGGTTTATTTCCAAGGTTTTTGAAGCAGTTTCCATGGTTTTTTTCATAAACCTCGGAAAATCTACACCCGGGTATAGGCCCCCCCAACCCCCCCCCCCCTCCAACGTTGCAGGGCCAATTTAACCCAAGGGTTTTATTTGCACAAACTTGGTAGACACCCATAAGAAGATGTTTCATGCTAAACATCTAAGCTCTAGCTCACTGGGCTTTTTAAAAGAAGATTTTTTTAAAGTTTTTACTATACACATATAGTTAAAAACAATGACACCCCTGGGGCCGGGCCAGTTTTGACCCCAAGGCTTTTATTTGAACAAACCTTGTAGACACTTACTAGAAGATGTTTCATGCTTAATATCTAAACTCTAGCTATTTGGGTTTTTTCAAAGAAGATTTTAAGTTTTTGCTATACACATATTAAGAAAATCAATGACCCCCCGGGCGGGGCCAATTTTGACCCCAGGTCTTTTATTTGAACAAACTTTGTAGACACTCACTAAAAGATGTTTCATGCTTAATATCTTAACTCTAGCTATTTGGGTTTTTTCAAAGAAGATTTTTTAAGTTTTTGCTATACACATATAAGGAAAATCAATGACCCCGGGGGCGGTGCCAATTTTGACCCCAGGGCTTTTATTTAAACAAACTTGGTAGACACCTATTAGAACATGTTTGATGCTAAATATCTTAGCCATAGCTCTTTGAGTTCTTTAAAAGGAGATTTTTTAAGTTTTTACTATATGCATATAGGGAAAATCAATGACCCCCCGGGCAGGGTCAACTTTGACCCCCAGGGCTTTTATTTGAACAAACTTGGTAGACACTTATTAGAACATGTTTAATGCTAAATATCTTAGCTCTAACTCTTTTGGTTCTTTAAAAGAAGATTTTTTAAGTTTTTACTATATGCATATAGGGAAAATCAATGACCCCCTGGGGCAGGGCAAATTTTGACCCCAGGGCTTTTTATTTGAACAAACTTGGTAGACACCTATTAGAACATGTTTGATGCTCAATATCTTAGCCATAGCTCTTTGAGTTCTTTAAAAGAAGATTTTTTAAGTTTTTACTATATGCATATAGGGAAAATCAATGACCCCCCGGGGCGGGGCCAATTTTGACCCCAGGGCTTTTATTTGAACAAACTTGGTAGACACCCACTAGAACATGTTTCATGCTAAATATCTTAGCTCTAGTTCTTTGGGTTCTTTAAAAGAAGATTTTTTAAGTTTTTACTATATGCATATAGGGAAAATCAATGACCCCCCGGGGCGGGGCCAATTTTGACCCCAGGGCTTTTATTTGAACAAACTTGGTAGACACCCACTAGAACATGTTTCATGCTAAATATCTTAGCTCTAGTTCTTTGGGTTCTTTAAAAGAAGATATTTAAAGTTTTTTCTTTCGGTTGCCATGGCAACCAGAGTTCTGCATGGAATTAAATTCTTTGAACAATTTTTAAAGGTGACCACCAAAGGAACATTCCTGTGAAGTTTGGATGAAATTGGCTTAGTGGTTTATGAGGAGATGTCATTTAAAGTAAAAGTTTATGGACGGACGGACGGACGACGGACGGACGCCGGACGAAAAGCGATCACAAAAGCTCACCCTGTCACTTTGTGACAGGTGAGCTAAAAATTGGTACATCACCTGTCTACTCTTAGTCAACCAGACGATGTTGTTAGTGCTTCTCGCCGAGTAGGAGCAGATATCCTTCAGCTAAGGCAACCACAGTGACTGTTTCTGCTTACAATAAGTTTATGGGAGGTGTCGATCTTCATGATCAGTTGCGCACAAATTATGATGTGGGAAGAAATTCCAAGAAATGGTGGAAATACTTGTTTTGGTTTTTGATCAACTGCTGTATTGTTAACGCCTTTATTATGTTCAAAATTAAATCCACCCGTATAAATAAGAAAAAGAGGTTCTCACACTTAGATTTCAGACTAGAACTTGTGCGCGATCTGATTGGTGGTTTTTCTAAAAGGAAAAGAAGTGGTGTACAAATTGACAACCCAGGTATCATTCAACAAGAAAATGTTCATGGACACGTAAATGGTAGACTTCAGGGCCCGAAACGAAGGTGTCAGTATCACTTGAAAAAGTTACTTGTAAGAAAAGAGACTGTTTATGGATGCACAGTGTGTATGGTGCATTTGTGTAAGGAATGCCATCATAGATTCCATAATCAGTATTGTAAAATAATGGATGTATAGTGAAAAAACATACTGGATGACTGGATATATATATATAAGTGTGCTGTAAATGCTTGTAAATATTTGTAAATATTATGTAAATATATTATATAAGTGAATAATTTATAGAAAAGTATGACTAATGACAGTGACATTTTGATTTGATTGTGGTATAGAAGGATTATATGAGTGATATTTATAAAATTTCAAGAGGAGTGAGTCTACAAATTTTGTTGTTATTTCCAAATTACTGCCTGTACGAAATTTTCTGCACGGAAATGAGGCGGAATTCAATGGCAGATTCCGCCCAGAAATTTAAATTCTCCCCCAAATATACAAGTGTTAAACCATTTGCTTTTGGCACGGATTCCGGCCGGATTCCAGGCGGAAACGGGACGGATTCTGGGCGGAATTGAGACGAAATATGCAAATGAGTTGGGGCGGAATTTTGAAGCGGAATCTTGGGGCGGAATTTTGAAGCGGAATCTCGGGGCGGAATTTCGGAACGGAATTTTGGAACAGAATTGTCGAACAAAATTCTGGGCGGAATTCTGGGACAGAATTCATGGGGGCGGAATTTTTATGAGTTAAACATGATCACATTTTTTTGGGATAAAATTATCAATAATGTATCACATTAAATTTTCTTTCACAAAATTTAATACATATCCTTTAGTCCAAATACAGAATAGAATACCATACATTCACTATAACACAAACAGTTTTTTTCTACCTGCAGGTTTTGGTAGGTACTGGTTTTTTCAAAATCCAACACTTTGTTTTTTTGCAATTCTTTTGCTGAGAGTGTTTCAATCATGAATTTGTTTCAAATGTTTCTGATTATTTAAATTACTATTTCTTTAATTGATGTCTGTTTTAAGTCCACTGCCTGTGTTTCCAAGAACTTCTTGTGGTTGTGCTCACCTTTAATAATAAAATTAATAATTAATTAAACAAAAATGTAGTAATGAATTATGTTTGATTGCATAATTATATGCAGTTATATTTCATTTTTTTGATAATATCAAATTTTATGTTTCAACAGTATCAAATATTAACAGTGCTTATGCATATTCAAAGATACTAAAGCTTACGCAGTATATCTTATTTCAGTGCACAAGTGTTTAAGAATTGCTCTGTGTAAGAATTAATTAACTGCTTTATTTGTGACACTATTTATTGCTGGTTATGTATTTTTTCAAGGAAAGATGTTGAATAGTAAAGTATCGAGATTTAAAAATATACCTTTTCAGGATTAATACTGCACATCTTTATTGAAACACCTTGCATCTCACAGTCAGCACTTAACTCCCAGTCTGAAATTATGAGTGTAAAATGTAATTTTAGATTGTTCCATTGGAAATACAACACATACATGTTAAATAATAAATGATTATGATGACCCTGTTCAGCTGTACAAAACTTCTGAATTTGTACCATTTATTTCTATTTAATCAAATTGACTTAATTTGTTTAATTTCCAGGAAATGAAAAAGATCTACTACAGTCATGCTATTAATTTATACAATACACACAATCATTATATAGAATCATTGAATAATTTATATTTTACAGTCATTTAACATGTATTAAAGATTTAAAACAATTATCAGAAAAAAACAAATGTATGAAGTTGAAAATATAAAAACAACATTGACCTCTTGTTACAAATTTTAGTTTGCTACCATTGATAGTTTGATATAAAACTTATGTTTCAGCATTAATGTAACTAAAGGTTTATAATTACCTGATTATGTTGTTCATCTCCTTGTCCCATGTTTTCACACTTATTTATCATACCAATACTAAAACACTTTGAGAACTTAAACAAAAGTATATCTCCAAAATTGTTAAAATATCAAGTACATCCGCTGTTATTTGCACTCTTTTTGCTGACCCAGATATCTTAGAATTCAAAATTCACAACTGTATAACTGCATGGACAGGTCAATCATTATGTAAAACAGGGTTAATTTACTCATCATCTCAACCTCCATTCATTGAAATTGTAACAAAAATTCAAGTAACAAAAAGATATATATATAGAATTTAAAAATCATTACAAATTTCTGAACAAAAAAAAATTGCAATGTCCTAGATAAATTCTGCATATGAAATTTATAATGTTATCTCTCCCCAAAATAATTCAATGGAACAGCCTGATCTGTTGGAATGACCAGTGGAGTAAATTAGTCATGCAAAGAGTTTAAGATGGTGGGAAACTGCTGGTCAGTTGAGTTTTATCAGAGCTCTGATCTGTGTAGTGTAAAATCTCAGTGGATATATATTGTAGTATTTATTTACCTAAATGAAAGCAATTATTGGGCATATTGGCTGATCAATTCTGTATAGATTAGAAGGGCATACTATATGAGATTATTTCATGCAATGTTTTTGTTTTGTTTTTGTTTTGTTTTTTATAACAAAATCATGATTTCTTACGAGTTTAAAATGGCAAGCACACTATCTTGTCCTGTGGCTGTCCTGATATTCAAATTTAAACAGCATTCTTATTTCAATGTTGCTTTTTATAAACTTAAGCATTTTGGAGGTGAATGTTTTCAAGTTCTACACTAAGATTATTACAGTTGTTTTTCAGTACAAAAAAGATTTGCTAAATTAGTCTGACAATATATCATTTGCCACAATATTTAAACATTGTATAGGCATATTTTAATGTCTAAAAAATAACCCTATTATTCTAAAAATACATCTGTAATTATTGGTCAAGTATCATGCTTCAACAAAAATAATAAGTACAGTTGGTAAAAATTTCAATGTCTGCAAGTGCAAAAACAAGAGTTAACAATTATGATTTAGACATCTTATATGTGAAATTCTGTTCAAGAAAAAATGTTTAAGTATAGAATTCCGCCCATAGTGAAGACCATTCCTTCCCAAGAAAATTTCAAAGTTGAAAAATTCTGTCCAAGATGAAATGTTTAAGTATAAATTCTGCTCCAAATAAAATTCCAGCCGGAATTTTTCTAGTTTTCCGCCCAGAAAAGTGAACAAAATATTTTTCTTGTGAGAGGGAATGACACGGAATTTGCGTTTCCGTTCCTGGTCCGCCCAGAAATCACTGATTCCGTGTCAATTCCGTGCCAATTCCGTCCAGAATCCGTGCCAAAATTTCGTACAGGTACTGCAATGTAAATAATTGTAAATATTATGTAAATATTAGTGAATTATTTAAAGAAAGGTATAGCTGAAAATGACAGTGACATTTTAACTTTATTGTGGTTCTGAAGGATTATATGAGAGATTTCAAGAGGGGTGAGCTTACACATTTTGTTGTTATTTCCAAAGTTCTACTTTGCTTTACGTTATTATAAATAACCTTGTATGCAAGTTAATATGATCATTTTTTTGTACATTTTGTAAATATTTATTTCAATAATATATTGAGTCCTTCACATGTTTTAAAAAAAGTGCACTTGTTGTATTATGTTTAATAAAGTTTAATTTTAGTTTATTTCTGTCTTGATTTTATTTTTTATAATAGGTTTAAACTTCTGTTGCAAACAATATAATAGTCCGATTGTTTTATAATTTATATCACTAGAAAGGAAATTTTCTACACTAAAAATGTTTTATTTACACCAAAACCATATATATATCAGAAAATATTGAAAATAAGGGTTAAAGTAACCCACTATAGATATCCTCCATTTTTATCAATTCCTTGTATGGAGATGGTGTAGTATAGTGCCTGTCTTATCTATGGACTACTGATAAGCCTTTACCTATATATGGTATTGATAAGGAGTGCCTGTTATTTCAATTGTCTATGGAGTAATGGGTTAAAAAACATGATAAAAGAAATATTCGCAAAGTGCTGGTCACTATGGCAACATGATCAACGAATCACGGAGCACTTTGATTTCATGACGATAGCTACTCGAATAATAAATTGCTAAAAGTTGTAATTCAATTAGCGCAAACTCTTGTTATAATTTTGTGACTTCATGAGATACTATTACATGATGTTTAGTGAAAATTATGACGTCATACGCAAATAAACAGCTTGTTAACGACGATTACAGGCAATGAAGTTACATAAATTTTGTGTTGCAAAAATGACGCCAAATTCATGGATGGAGCAACGTAATGATATTTCACTTCATAGCAACGCTAATATGGTACCAACTGAGATTTTAATCTTTACTTTAAAAACAAAACTTACCATAAAATGTTAAAGGCAACTTGTGTTTAAATGTCAAACAAAATTAAGAAGCGGCGATGACAGTATATCGTATCGAGACGACCAAAGGTAGCATGGCCGAAATATCGTATTTCGTTACAACAACCTTTGAAAAAGACATACATCTCGGGCACTGTATAGGAACTAGTGACATTTTTGTTTTTAAATAATAATTTTAAATATGAAATTCATAAAGTAAAAGTAACATAACATGTATTAAGTATACGCCTGACAGGTACAATGGCTGTTGAAATCGAAAGAAATTGAATAGCAAGTAAACAAGAAGTTATTAATTTGACGCCGTTGACGTTGCCAAAGTGCTCCGTGATGATGTATACATGTTGTATGTAATTACTGTTAAAATACAAATGTAAGTCACAGTTCAGTAATTTTTAATAAATGTGTTCGCTAGATATGTATATTTTTGCTGACAAAATTTGTACAACGTATGTATTGTTATACAATAATTAATGAAGAAGTATATGAACTTTCCGGACATCCCTCGTATAAGGAAAATCAATGACCCCAGCGGCGGGGCCAATTTTAACCCATGGGCCCTTATTTGAACAAACTTGGTAAACACCCATTAGAAGATGTTTCATGCTAAATATCTTAGCTCTAGCTCTTTTTTTAGTTTTTTAGTTTTTTATAAGAAGATTTTTTAAGTTTTCTATATACATATAGGGAAAATCAATAACCCCATGGGGCAGGGCCAATTTTTACCCCAGGGATTTTATTTGAACAAACTTGTTAGACACCCACTAGAAGATGTTTCATGCTTTATATCTAAGCTCTAGCTATTTGGGGTTTTTAAAAGAAGATTTTTTAAGTTTTTACTATATACAAATAAGGAAAATCAATGACCCCCCTGGGCGGGGCCAATTTTGACCCCAGGGCATTTATTTGAACAAACTTGACACTGACTAGATAATGTTTCATGCCAAATATTTAAGCTCTAGCTCTTATGATTTTCTAAAAAAAAAGATATTTTAAGTTTTTTCTTTCGGTTGCCATGGCAACCAGAGTTCTGCATGGAATTAAATTCTTTGAACAATTTTTAAAGTTTACAACCAATTAAAGGAACATTCCTGTGAAGTTTGAATGAAATTGGCTTAGCGGTATATGAGGAAATGTCGTTTAAAGTAAAAGTTTACAGAAGGACGCCAGACTAAAAGTGATCACAAAAGGTCACCATGTCACTTTGTGACAGAATAGCTAACAATTCTTGTGTTATATATTGAAAGCTACATGCCTCCAGATGAGCCAAAATATTTCAAGAAAATCAAACTTGAGATATTAAGAAAAGTTAAAAGAATCAAGATTCAAGAAATAAATATTTATATGTTATGTGCAACTAATGATAGATTTTTCAAAACTGATCACAGTATTTCTAATGCATGACTAATGCAGTAAGGGCTATTTTTGCATATTTTGACCTCTTTTTGGTAATAAACGTGGACTGTTACTGATGTTTGCAATCTGTAAATTACTTTCTTTATTCACTCCACAATTTTGTTAGTTTTTTTATTATATTTTACTTTTAAATTTTTGATATTTTAATTTTAAATACAATTTTCAAAATTTACATAAAATAAACATTAATCAGGGGGCATGCTGCTTTACCATTGCAATTCAATTAACTATCAAACCAAAATATTCAATGAAATTGTTAGTTAAGAAATCAAAACCATACATTTTAACATATTGTCACCTTATTTATAGTGCAATAACTAGTTAACTCCTGTTAACTTTAGAAGGACTTAACCCGTTACTGCACTTAGGTGACAACATCTGGATATGTGGACAATTTAAAACATTACTTTTTGAGGTTTTAGTTAAACTTTAATAAACTCTATATCATATACTATATTTAAGAAATAAAATAAATGTTTCTTTTTAATATCTGGTTCCAATAAGAATTTCACCGTAACATATTTGTTAACAAAACATGTCAATTTTTGTGGTTAAATCTCTTGTTATTTAAATAAAACGTCAGAGTAGGAATTTATCAACTGCTTCTTTAGATGAGCTGAAACTGTGCAATGGGTTTGCTGTGTTTTCATGTCAAATGATTGTTTAACTTCAACATTAAACAATTTTAAACCATGCACCATGATAGATCCTGCATACATGTCTATTGAACAAAAAATTGCAAGAATGGTATTTCCTATTGTCAAGTAAGAGATAGACTTTATAACTACCTGTCTTCAACTATTTTTAGAATATAAATCACCATATAATCTGGCAATTGTTGTTAAAGAGATACCACTGAAGTCCAAAAGCCTAAAGCATAAATGACTTTCATACACAGATCAGCTGGGGCACTTATATGCAAAAAAATATATACTCAGAAATATTGAAAATTGTATTTTTGTGCTATTTTACGGTAGATAAGCAATGCAACATTTTTCAAGTTTTGAGTCATATTTCAAAATTAGAATGATTACTCTGGAAGGGAATGATCTGTAATTCTGAACACATTTAGTTACTTGTCTGGACTATCATCAAACAGAGTATTAATCTCAAAAATTTATTTCCAGTCATGTCAAAAAACTTCAGTGGAGTCCCTTTAAATAAGAGATGTATTGAACACACCAAGCTAATTAAAACAATGATTACCTGTCAATGTTGCTCCTATCTCTACCCTGCTGAAACTTGTCTCTAAAATCTTGCTGCCTTCTTCCTTCTCTCCGCCTTAACCTGCCCCTCAACTCCGCCCTGTTCTGTCTGTCATCTCCATATCGACGATCTTGTTGATCAGGCTCTATTCTTTTCCTTCTGTGATCTAAGTGGTCCCTTTCCATCCGGTCACCTCTTCGGTTTGGTGGCTGTTCTCGCTCCATGTGATCACCTTTTTCCCAACGACCTTGACCTTGAGCCTCTATTATTGTCTTGCCCCTTTGGTTTGGCATGTTGTTGCTCTCTGCGCCAATGTGGCGGAGTAGCACTTCTTTCACGACTCCAACTTCTTTGAAATCCCTACCAGGGGAAAAAAAAAAAAGTTTTTACTATATGCATATAGGGAAAATCAAAGACCCCCTGGGGCAGGGCCAATTTTGACCCCAGGGCTTTTATTTGAACAAACTTGGTAGACACAAATTCGAACATGTTTCATGCTAAATATCTTAGCTCTAGCTCTTTGGGTTCTTTAAAAGAAAATTTTTAAGTTTTTACTATATGCATATAGGGAAAATCAATGACCCCCTGGGGCGGGGCCAATTTTGACCCCAGGGCTTTTTTTTTAACAAACTTGGTAGACACTCATTAGAAGATGTTTCATGCCAAATATCTAAGCTCTAGCTCTTAGGGTTTTTTAAAAGAAGATATTTAAAGTTTTTTCTTTCGGTTGCCATTGCAACCAGAGTTCTGCATGGAATGGAATTCTTTGAACAACTTTGTTAAGGCTTCACACAAGGAACATTCCTGTGAAGTTTCATTATGATCTGCCTTATGGTTTCAGAGGAGATGTCGTTTTAAAAGTGTAAACGGACAATGTACGACGGACGACAGACGACGGACGAAGAGTGATCCTAATAGCTCACCCTGAGCATATGCTCAGGTGAGCTAAAAACATGGTCAAGACCATATTAGGGCTTGAACCCTACATCTCCAGGACCGAGTGGCAGACATACCTGAATAGGCCTCCACTCAATTTATATCACAATTAAGGGATACATAAATATATGATACTGAATCCAAATATTAGATAATTAATGATTATAATAGAATGATTATACAAAAAAAAAATCATTTGACTGAAATCAGTGTTCAATCTAGAACTTAAATTCCCAGGGGGGACTCCGGGCCCATAAACTTTTCAAAAGGGGGTCATTTGAGAAAAAAGGGGGCCCACACTTTAAAGAACATCAAATTCAAATAAGGTATTGTATCTTTTAAGTTAGTTGTTCATGTACCATATATAGACCAAAAACGGTTGCAATGGCAACCGAAAGAAAAAACTCACTAAAAAATGACATTATTTTGACCTTTTTTGAGAGTTCTGTTAGCGTTGATACAGGCTCAATTTTAAGAACTGATTGGTAAAGAAACGATGACATAATGTTCAAAGAAACATATGAATCTTATTTTAATGTTACCAGGGATATTTGATAATAATGTTCAGTTTTTTAATCAGCGCCCAATATATAAAAGAAAATCATATTTCCCAAAATTTTAGCTTTGTTGATGAAGACTATAAACTTACAATAGTCGCTAAAAACATTTACCCTTCTCAATATATCCAAGCGAAAAACAAAGTGTCAACAGGTGGTTAGACAACCCGGGTGTAGATTTTCCAGGGTAAGCCTGGAAGAGAGGCTGGTAAACCCTGGAAAACTATGGAAAAGCATGGAATTTCATGGAAATTCATGGAAAATTGGTATTTTTTCCATGCTTTGTGGACTTTTTTTGTCCAGCCATTTCCAGCATTGCTGGAATAGGCTGGAAATTGGCTGGACATTTGTGGTAAAAGCCTGGAAAACCATGGACTTTACTTCCATATAGCATGGAAAGTGGAACTTAGATTTTTCTGATGCTGGAAATGTGTTAAACTTTCTCTAAGTATGCTGGAAAAAACTTGTAAAAATTACAAGAAATCTTACTTTATATATTCAGCACAATATTGTAAATTCACGGAGAAAATATAAAATCATCATTTATTTTAATGCAAGTTACTGTAAATGATTTGAAATTTGACACTTTATACTTTTTATGTCGTTGAAAAAGGGTATCTCAGAAAAAATGTCTATGCTAAAGACATAAATGAATTGATTGTTCAAAATACATATTATTATTTAAATAAATCTAAATGAAGTTATGTACAATGAAATAATATCCATTTAATTACAGGCTTTAAGTTTAACTATAAATTAATTAAAGTCTGTGATTCAATCATTCAGACACTATAATAATCAAGATGGGATTGCATTGCTTGCCATTTATAAATTGTAAGAATTCATGTTTTTGGATAACAATAAATAAATAAACAAAACAAAACAGTTCATGAAAGAATCTCATATATATTCTATATTAAATTGACCAATATTTAGGAAAATAAATACTACATCCACTGAGATTTTACGCTACACAGATCAGAGCTCTGATAAAACTCATTGACCAGCATTTTCTAACCATCTGTGCATGACTAATTTACTCTACTGGTCATTTCAGATTAGGCTGTTCCATGTGATTATTTTGGGGAGAGATAACATTATAAATTTCATATGAAAAATGTGTCTAGAAGGACATTGCAATCTTTTTTGTACAAAGATTTGTAATGATCTTTAAACTCCTTAACTCCTTGATATTTTCTTTTACGCTCAAAGAATAAAAGTTAAAATGATGAGCAGATTAACCTGATAGACCTGTTGCTGGAATTAGGCTGGATTTTTTTCCATGTTATTCCATCAAGGCTGGACTATTTACCATGGTAAAAAGTCCAGCCTCTATGAATGGCAGACACATGGAATACCCTGGAAAAAAATCCATACTTTTGTTCCAATACTCCATGTACATGGAAAAGCATGGAATAAAGTCCATGCTTTTCCATGGAAAACATGGAAAATATTCCATGCAGCATGGAAAATGTTCCATGTTTTTTCCCTGTTTTTCCAGCCCATTTTTTCTCAGCTTCAGGCTGGAAAAGGCTGGAAAATTTTGTTCCAAGACTCCAGCCTCTTATTTTCCATGGAAATCCCTGGAAAAGTATGGACTTTTTACACCCGAGAATGTATATTGACATACCGGTACCTTTGATCTTTTGTCAGGGCAGCAGTTCTTACGTCACGCTTAAGATGTCTGTATTGATTAATGATATGCACAATGTTTTAGCGCCGACCAGCCAAAGACCAATCAAAGTTTGTTTACTCAATTGTCAGACACTCCTTAGCCAATCGTGTTTGATTAGCTCCATCTTAAGACTTTTTTAATTGGATGAAGGCATGTTCGTAATAATTTATGCACACTTCTCTATAATTAACTCGCACTTTTCACAAATATATAGGTTTTTTTTCCTCCGGAAAGTTATGACATATTTATTTGCTTTGACCGTGAAAAAACTATAACTACACGCACGTATTGTATTATCTGTGATGATTTGTTTTGTTTATAAAAACTGTGACTCAAAAGTAAGTAATAATTACGTACGAAGAACAAGTCTACATAGTATTTACAGACCACCGCCGAGAGAGTGTAGCGATCAAGGTTTTAAAAGGGTTACAAAGTGCGGTAACTATCTTACCAACATGCTCTTGTTTTTCTATACAAACTTCAGTTTTGAATTCAGTATTTATTAATATTATTCACAAGAAACTTTTTTTATGTACTTAATCAGGTTTAAGAAAGCATTCTAATGTCATTTAGGGCATTTTCTATGAGTGCGCCCATCGGGCCCACAGTTGAATTTGTTTTGCGCCGGCGGTCTTTTCAGGGGGTCAATGGCGCAACGGCGCGCTCTAGATTGAACACTGGTCACAGAATAATGTCATGCTGAACAAGTACTGAAAATATATAGTGCTGATAGGGGTAAATGCTGCATAATTTCACCCCAATATAAACAAGAATGCATTTGTGAAAAATTGCTATGCCACCGCATTTATATAACACTTCAAGTAGATTTTTTTTGGTTACTTTACAATTGAACTTTGCCATATTTATGCACTAGTGTCTAGTGAATTTAGGGGTCAAGGTAATATTTCAGCATGTCAAATCATTAGACACATGTGCAGATGTGTCTAATGTTAAGATACAAAGGAGTGATAATTGATTCAAAAATAAAAGAATTTTTTATTGACAAAAAAATAGGTATCAAGTGTATAACATAGCTGCATTAAACTTTGAAATGCAGGTTCAGTAACCTTTTCTTAAATACCATCTTTTCAATTAAGCATTACCAATTTCTAAAAACATAATCATAATATTATAAACATGGTGTGAATCATAATGTCCTTATAATATGCTCAAATTGTTTCATTTAAAGCTCACAATTATCTTGCCGAGTTCATGACCTGGATCATTGCATTATTATCTCTGAAAATCATGACCTTTAGACTTACTCCCAGCTATTGAATATTTCACATAAAAAATGCTTAACATGTATTACACATTCCAATGTACCTTAATGTTTCCTTTCACACAAAAATATTTTTTTACTATATGTACATAACCCCGGGGCAGGGCCAATTTTGACCCCAGGGCTATAATTTGAACAATCTTGGTAGAGGTCAACTACACAATGTTTCATGACAAATATCTAACCTCTAGCCTTTGAAAATTCCGAGAAGAATTTTTTTTTTATTTTTTTTTATTACATAACACATAAGGAAAACCTATGACCCCCAGAGCCAGATCAATTTTAACACTAGAGGCAAAATTTGAACAACTTTGTAGAGGACATATGGATGAGATCTTATACCAAATATCAAAGCTCTTTAAGCCTTGTACTTTCAGACTTATACTTTCAAGTTTGTACTGTATGTAAATCATGGAAACCAATGACCCCTAGGGCAGGGCCAATTTTGACCAAAGGGCTATAATTTGAACAATCTTGGTAGAGGTCTACTTCACAATGTTTTATGCTAAATATCTCTAATCTCTAGCCTTTGACAATTCAGAGAAGAAGATTTTTCAAGATTTTACTATATACATATATGGAGTTGAATGTGTAATACCATTGGGGAGACAATGAACCAAAGCTGAAAAATCAAAGTAAAAGGGGCATAACTCTGCCAAAAATCATTGAACCACAACCAAATTCTAACTTGACCTGCACATTCCTTTGACGTATCCATATGTCAATTTGAGTTGAATGTGAAGTTAGGGAGATAATGAACGGAAACTGAAAATTTCATCAAGGGGCACAACTCTTGTCAAAAATCATCGGACCATGACCAAATTCGAACTTGAACTGTATTTTCTCATGATATATCCATATGTCAAATTTGAATTTCAAAAAAAAAATCCCCTACCTACCCACCTCTTGAACTACAGCACTGCAAACAAAGAATTTTTAAATGATCTACCAAAGAAATGAAAATGAATTACATCGCCGATTATCTAAATTCCTCAGTCATAAATTCATAATAACACTCCCTCCGTTTGTGAAAATAAAACTGCATAAATATAATGATGTCATTGTTAAATCACACCCATTAAGTTTACACACTAGGTAACTAGCCCCTCTTCCAAAGAATCTTTGATGTTTAAAAATATGTAGCCCTGCAGTAACTGTTTAATCTGAAACATCAAAGTGCCGAAACTTAGATGAAGGGTACACGTATATTGTTCTATTGAAAAGAAACTGTCATTTTTTTTGTGAAGAAAATATTACGCATTTTAAATCATTGAGCAAGAGATAATTAGTTTCAATTATTGACATTATTAATCGTGATGTGTTAGTGTATATAATTATCCCAAATTGAAAGTTACAAAATGCAAATATTGAATAAAAAAAACCTCTAAAATCTTTGAAAATAAAGGCTTCTTCACTGTCACGGTGCTTAAATGTTTGAAGATGCCATCCTAGTGATTGTTTGCATTCATTTAATCACTGCAAAATTTCAGTCATGCATTTTTTCCCCCAATTTTAAGAAAACATCGCTGAAATTCCCTATTCCATGGGTATGGGTCCTGTTCCCCAAAATCCTGGAAAAAAACCCTGTTAGCCTACCTTCCCAGTTTCAAACAGACAAACACCAGATGAAAACAGTACATTGACACCAGAGATAATACACTGCTAGCAAAGAAATACAAATGGCGTAGTTTAAAACAACATATTCCAAACTTGAACATTAGTTGTTTAATTCGTTACCGGACTTTGTTCTGTATTGTGAAATATCAATATTTAGAATGAATGAGTATCGAAATAACATATCATACTTACAAACACTTCAATTTGTGGTCACTTGCTGCGTCGCTAGCAAAATGTGTACAGCTTCGTGCACGTGATACATACATGCCCAGTGCGTTAGTTACCCGCGCTCCAGAGCATGCCCATTGATTGACTCATTTAGGCGGTAAAAGATCAAACGTCGCCGATATCGACAGGCATGATTTTGGTGTTTCGGGTGTATGAATGCCGCGTGACGAAAGAGGGCGGAGGCATGTAAAGAGGCTGAGTTTATTAGTACGTATGTACAAAATTAAATTGGTCGCACCTAGTGAAACGCGGATTAACGGGATAAGCAAAAACACCAAGCTTTAGAACAAAATTATTAATAAAAGAAATGCATTCTTATTCACAAAACGTATAAGACTTTTAATGTGACCCAGGTCTTTCTATTTGATGGCAAAAATAAAATGTAATTTCAACACAACTATAATCAAGTCTGAAATTTTGTGAAAAATTATTAAAAAAACAAACACCTAAAATGCACCAGAAGCCGCCATTTAACATGCAGTTTGCATTCACCCTGTTACTTTGCGCGCCAAACTTTATTCATAACCCAAATTTATTCCAAATTTGTTCCTATACGACGAGGTGAAATATTTAAAGTATACTTAATGTCTGCGCATGCGTCGATTGTCGTTTGTCTCCGTGGCGTCTGTTATCGTCTGCTTTTGTATTGTATCGGATGGTTCCGTAACGTACACTTATTAGCGAAAGTTCGCGGAAACGGCCGAGACAATTCAACTATGCAATTTTGTAAACTGTTTTTGTATGTCCAATCGTGTTTTACGTTGTATGAAGAAAGTTTTACATTGGTTTTTAACATTCCCTTTCTTACTTTCCATCTCCTTATAAAAAAATATTCTCTTACGAGTGTAGATATACCGAGTCTACTCAATATATAAATTTTAGTTGTTTATCTAATATAATTTTTGAAGAAATGTCTTGTTAATAAGTTATTTTCTTTCTTTATTGAGACGCCGAGGTAAGATTATTTTCATTTTATTCATTAACTTGAAATAATTCTTATTTGCATCGCTCAATTGTTGTGTTGTTGCGCTCAATAAAGCAATGCATAAATAAAGCTTTTACGTTTTTTTTTCTGGTCGATTATAGAAGACGTACGCGTATAAGCGTCTTCCCCCTTTTAATCTACGTTTTTTTAATACAGCTTTTTAACTTAGTAGTGGTGGTGGTGGTGTTGGTACCTTTCACTCCGGATCACGACATTAAGCCACATTGAGTTCACCAGAGCACAGTTCATTCACTGCATCGTTCCTGGGCAGGCTGTCAAGCAGTTTACCAGTATTAGTTGCCTTCACTTTCGCAAGGAACTGAAATTTCTGTACAATCAATCACAACGAGTGACCTGCGCCGTGCGGGATCGAACTCGAATCGCCCGATTCACAGTCGAACGCTCTACATATTGAGCTAACCACACGGCTTTTTTAAACTTAGTGTGGGATATAATAAATATAAACTAGAACTATCACTTAATGTGATTAATACCCCCGCAAGACTACTTCGGAAATGAGGAAGTTACTAGTAACAGAATACCTTGCAAAAGAATTGAAATAGAGTTATGGTTGTGGGCAATTAAAGATAGTTGTGGTTCTTGTATGTTGCATTTCCTTTCAATGTGGTTGACCATTTGTGAAGTTTTATTTTATTACTCTGTAATAAGTCCAGAAAGAGTTACGCTTCTTGAGCACTGCACTTCCTCTCACTGCGCTTGACCATTGTATGAAGTTGCATTGAATTCTAAAGATTAGTTTTTTAATTATGCACTGGACAAGGCAAAGGAACAAAGGGCAATAACTCTACAAATACTGAAGATGAGTTATGGTTATTGTACAATGCACTTCCTCTCATTGTGCTTGACCATTGTATGAAGTTGTATTGAATTCCAACTACTAGTTTTTGTATTTTCTGATCGCAAGATCAGTAAATACATAGCTAACATCCACGGTCTAACACAAAATTTCCTTACAGACCTAACAGCACAAAGTAGTTCTCACTCAAAACTGCTTAAAAACCAGCAATTTAAAAGAAAGAATAATTTTTAATGTAGGCATCTAACGAATTACAGTGCATTAAAAGTTTAGATTAGTCAATAGAAATATGAGGTTACAATCACAAATTTCGCGGATGAATATCTTTTTTACCCAATGAAAAATGTTCGGCTATTTCCGTAAAGCTTCGGATTATCATGAATGCACTCGGAAGAATATCATTTTAATCAATGAAAATGCTATTTTTAGCTATGTCGATCCAGAGCGTAGTACACAAATAAATCCGACTGTCGGACTGTTTTGGCGAGAAGATTTTCGCTAAATTATTTTCATCAGTGTTAAACAACAGGTTTATCGTGGAAAAAATACTTCGAAATTAATAAGGATTACAAACACGAAATGGAAATTCTCAATTTAGAATTACATAATGTATTCGTTTTTATTCAAGGTACATACGTATTAACTTCACCGTAGTCTTGCAAAATTCCATATGTATCAATCTCAAACTGTTACAGAAAAAAATCTAAACGCTGTCGCTGTGTAAGATGAATTATAGTATATAAAAATAAACTTATACAGGAAAATAATTACAGATAGTCTTGCAAAGATCAGAAAATACCATAGAGCTGCAGCCCTTTGATTAAGTTATGCACTGGACAAAAATGTTAATATAAATGGTAATATCTGTAATTAGTCCAAATAGAGTTATGGTTCTTGTGCACTGCACTTCATCTCACTGCCCTTGATCATTGATGAAGTTTCTTTGAATTCCAACCATTAATTTTCAAGTTATGCACTGGACAATAAAAAGTAACAAAGGGCAAAAACTCTTAAATTAGTCAAGAAAAAGTTATGGTTTCTGTGCACTGCGCTTTCTCTCAATATATTTGACCATTGTATGAAATTGTATTGAATTCCAACAAGTAGTTTTCAAGTTATGCTCTGGACAAGAAAAAAGCAATGGAAAAGTAACAAAGGGCAATAACTCTTAAATGAGTCAAGAAAAGTTATGGTTTCTGTGCACTGCGCTTTCTCTCAATATATTTGACCATTGTATGAAATTGTATTGAATTCCAACTAGTAGTTTTCAAGTTATGCTCTGGACAAGAAAAAAGCAATGGAAAAGTAACAAAGGGCAATAACTCTATAATTACTCTGGACAGAGATGTGGTTCTTGTGCACTGCACTTCCTCTTACTGTGCTTGACCATTATATGGTTGTTTTGAATTCCAACCAGTACTTTTCAAGTTATGCTCTGGACAAGGAAAAGTATCAAAGGGCAATAACTCTGTAATATGTGAAGATGGAGTTATGGTTCTTGTGCACTGCACTTCCTCTTAATGTGCTTGACAATTGTATGAAGTTGTATTGATTTCCAACTAGTAGTTTTCAAGTTATGCTCTGGACAAGGAAAAGTAACAAAGGGCAATAACTCTGTAATTAGTCAAGATTGAGTTATGGTTCTTGTGCACTGCACTTCCTCTCAATGTGCTTGATCATTGTATGATGTTGTATTAATTTCCAACCATTAGTCTTCAAGTTATGCTCAGGACAAAAAAAGCAATGGAAAAGTAACAAAGGGCAATAACTCTGTAATTACTTTAGATAGAGTTATGGTTAGGGCTGGGGCGAGTATCCGAGTACTCGGATAATCACGAATCAAAGTAAAAAATCGATTTTGAATATTCGTAATCACAGAGATCGTTGAATTGCGATCTAATTTTTTTTATATACATTCACTGTTTCTCACACTCTTAAAATCGAGAAAAATACGATTTGAGTATAAATTATATGAAGTTTACCTACATCTGCGGATGTATTTATCTATTTTATGATCACATCCGTGTTATTTGTGCCGTGTGGCGGCTGTAAAAAGTCTCCCCGTACATTTAATCAATTCCATTGTTTTCTCGTTTAGGGCACACGCTTTTTATTACTTGGGGACCATACGCCGCTTTTCATGGAATGGCACGGAAGTGTCACATTGAAGGTTCCATGATAACCGCCGTATGAACACATCTGCGGATGTTTCTAAGTTCAAAATTTTACTATTTCATGTTTAAATGTTGAATTCTGCTTAAGCCGGTGCTAGGGGGCGTGGACGGTAACTTGCACTTTCCAGTACCGTCCATGAACAGGCTCAATCAAACCGAGCCTGCAACATTTTCAATTTTGCCGTGTTGGGCTTTCTTTAGGGATTCTGTATTTATCTATTTTAATATAATTTGCCGGTTAAAGACCATGTACCATGATGCTGAGCTTAGGGAAGTAATTGGTTTCAAAAGACAAAACAAAAATACTTATCCAAAGAATAAAAACATAAACAGTCATAGTTTATATTTTATATGCTTAATGTTTAGTATTGTTTTTTTTTTTAAATAAACATGTTTTTATAACTAATGTACATGTTTTTATGGGTGTCTTGATAACAATAGATCTGTGGTTCGATTTGTGAATCGTACGGAAGTGCTGAATCGTGGTTCGGATCGGATCGTCACTTATCCGACGATCCACAGCCCTAGTTATGGTTCTTGTGCACTGCACTTCCCCTTATTGTGCTTGACCATTGTATGAAGCTGTTAAAAATTCCAACCAGTAGTTTTCAAGTCATGCTCCGGATAAGGAAAAGTAACAAAGGGCAATTACTCTGTAATTAGTCAAGATGGAGTTATGGTTCTTGTGCACTGCACTTTCTATTAATGTGCTTGATCATTGTATGAAGTTAGATTGAATTCCAACCATTAGTCTTCAAGTTATGGTACAGACAAAAGTAATCAATGGAAAAGTAACAAAGGGCAATAACTGTAATAACTTTATATAGAGTTATGGTTTTTGTGCACTGCACTTCCCCTTATTGTGTTGACCATTGTATGAAGTTATTTTGAATTCCAACCAGTAGTTTTCAAGTTATGCTCCGGACAAGAAAAAGTAACAAAGGGCAATAACTCTGTAATTAGTGAAGATGGAGTTATGGTTCTTGTGCACTGCACTTCCTCTCAATGTGCTTGACCATTGTATGAAGTTGTATTGAATTCCAAACATTAGTCTTCAAGTTATGCTCCGGACAAAGAAAATGCAACGGACGGCTGGACCGACCGACCACAGAGTGACTCCTATATACCCTCCAGACTTCGTTTCGGGGGTATAATAATAAACCATATCCAAGCTACGGTAACCTGTTACCAGTTTGGGGTAGGAAATATGGTACTCACTTAGCCACATATGCAGATAATAAAGTAGTTATCCCCATAATAAATGCAGCATATACTTGCCCATATGGTTTTATACGGGCGGTTAGGGTAAATAAACCCCACACACACCTATACTAATTTCAACCACCAGAAAACCAATACTGATAAGGTATTTTCACAATTTCAAAAACAAACATGGCATTGTCCATATATTGTCCAGTAGGAGGCAGGTAAACTGGCAAACCATTCTTGCCTATTAAACACCGAGTCTGTTATTTCCAGTTAACTTTTTTTTTTTAGGAGAGCATCTATGGCCGAGTGGTTAAGTCGTTGACATCAAACCACTTGCCCCTAACCGCTGTGGGTTTGAATCCTGATGTGGACTTTGGATTTGTTCATGTGAGGAAGCTATACAGCTAGCTTATGGAACGTTGGTTGGAACGTTGGTTGTTCTACTCGTGTAACTGTTCATGCCTAAAAAATGCACGGAAAGGCTTCTATCTGTAAAAGCTGGAACATCACCGTATGACCTATACTGTGTCAGTGTGACGTAAAACCCAATCAAGAAAACAAACATTTTTGTTCTAACAAAAATCAATCAATTTGTTTTACTTCAATGGACTATGATATTTGGATGCTTCATCTAAAGCCTATTTGTAAAGAATAGTTAAATTTTATCCTAAACATCTTCCAATATGAACTGTTGGTCAATCACCATTTTAACAGTCAAACTTTTGAAATATATAGTCAATTCAGCTCAACTGGACTATGGAAATATGAGCATTATGTCACTTAAAATAAGCAATTTAGTGGTACGAATATATGTATCTGGAAACAAATATGATATATTCTGATTAAGATTTAGGTTTTACATTCTTGAGAAGAATTTTTCTGATGAGTGGTTCTAATTATATTTCTTTTAGGATATATTGCCTGCTTTTTTATTTGTCTATTATTTGCACAACTGATAGCTTGTATGTACTCATGCTATAATATTATGTGGAAGTTTGTTTTAGGTTGTTTATGTAAGGTGTTTTTTGTGTTTGTGTTAGAAAGTAATTAGAGATACAGAATTAGTTATAAAGATTTTTTGACAGGTTATATGGCCCTATATAAACAGTTGTTCAGGCGATGGTTATATTGCAAACAACCGTTTATGTAAGGCCATAAAACCTGTCAGAAGTATTTATATTGAATTTCTTTTTTTTTTAAAGAAAAAAAGTGATTTTTTTTAAATATTTTGAATGCAGCCATGTATATAAAACCATATAGAGGTCACAATTATCCAATGAAAAGCAATGTTACAAACATGCAGTATTATAAAGTTTAATATCACTTTTTTTGATTCAGGATTTGTTTAGTAATGTGATAAAAAGAATGTACCATTTGTTGTCATTTGATATAAATCAAAACTTAAATAATTTTATTAAAGTTTCATCAACTGATAACTTGTGTCGGATCCTGTATAAATCTTTGTTTCAGTTTATGGTGTCACATACTTCACATGTACCAGATCTTAATTCCATGTCTGCTTCACCTTGAAATAATTCTTCAAGGGAGACAACAGATGTTTTATAACAGGAATACTCCAGCTTTTACCAATAATTTCCCTACATCTGTATAATGCAAAGGGAATCCAAATAATCTGAAATAAATTGAGCAGAACTGTTCGAACAATTTGAGAGGAACATCCCTAGAAAATTTCATCTAATTTGGCCAAGTGGTTTCAGAGGAGAAGTTGTTGGTATAAAAGTTAATGACGGACGCCGGACAAATTGTGATTACAAAAGCTCACCTTGGGCACTTAGTGCTCAGGTGAGCTTAAAACTGGAAGTATAAAACTTACTTTTAGACACAACTTTCCCATACAATGATATATCCTTCTGAACATTTGGAGCAAATTTTCCGTTATAAATTCAAAATTAAGATTATATATCTATACAAGTTAAAACATGAATGCCTTTGATATATATTGTAAGTTTGAATAATGAAATCAACTCCAGTTTCAATTTAAAAAGTAATTATTTTATTTGATATATATTTACATTACAAAGTGATAAAATATGGATGCAGTAAAAAATGAAATTTCATACAAATACAACATGTCAATAATGACTGAAACTGTGAATGAAATTATGCAAATTTTCTATAAATCACACCACTAGCTCAGACTCTAATCTCTTGGACACAAACACGTTTTTCATATGGCTAGGACACTTAATGAATTATAACAAATGTACATAAAAAGTTGGGACATAAATGTACTATTATTATTATATCATAATATGTAAAACAAGGAACATCGCAATGCGATGCAACCAGGTTTTCAGCAAAATATTTCACAGAAGCTTTGTCATTAATTGGTTACCAGTTTGTAAAAGAGTTGAACAAATCATGTTATGTCACGTTTTTAAGGTTAAAAACCAAATGGCCCCAGAGTACTTAAGTGATTATTTTGTTTCTCAGGAATCTATGCATTCTTATTGTACCAGACTGAGCAAAAAAGGAGGGTATTGTCTTCCTAAGGTTAAAGGTTCCGGGTCAAAGTCTTTCAGTTTTATTGGTGCTAAACTATGGAACAGTCTTCCAACCTGCATAACTGAAATTAATAAATTTCATCGTTTTAAGGTAGCCATCAAAAGTCACTTTTTAAGTAGCATCTAAGTGTCTTTCTTAAAATTTCTTGAAAGAAAATTTTATGTTTTCATTATTTTAGTGAATTATTTTTCGGCTCAGGTTTACTGTTTCATTTTTTGATATTTGTTTTAAATTTTTTATTAAGACTTTAAAAACTTTATCTTTTTTTGAATAGTGTAATCTATGGCATGTTCTTTCCTTACATACTCATAACAACTGTGATATTTTTTTTTTTAATGTAATCCTTTCTTACTATGCACATACTTATTTCTTAATGTGATAATGACTTTTTATTTACAATACCTTACATCTTAAATTGTGATGATTTTAAATGATATCCTTCATTAATGTGATTTATCTTATAATTTGTGATATTTTTTTTTCTTTTATGAAATACCTCTCTATGTCATGCCACCAAATGCTAAGGACCACAATGGAAATAAGAGCTTGCTCTTTTTTGTGTTATCCTTGGTTTTGGGAACATGTCATGGTTTACATAATATAGTATTTATTCATTTATTTATTTATTTATTTATTTATTTATTTGTAATTGTTTTAATCTATATTGTGTTTGTTTATCATGTAACATGTTTACCTTTATGCCGAAATAAATCTATCTATCTATCTATCTAAGGGGTATTTTTTTTTAATTGAATTTTTAGGAGGAATTATGGCTTTTTTAATATTCCTCAAACAAAAATGATTGAGAAATTTTATTTTGTCTATTCGCCTTTTTTCCCCAAATGTTTTAGAAAGGTAAACAGTACTTTATTTTTGCTTAATTTTTGAAGTTGCGCACTGTAGAAATTGTTCACTATATATTCTGTATAAGGAAAAAATATACAAAGGGCCATAATTCGGTCAAATATTATCCAACCACAAAACCCCGACAATATGTGCCAGGCACTTGATAACAAAGCTTCTAAGAAAGTTTGGTCAAA
>NW_026866407.1:0-34790 GCF_026571515.1 Ruditapes philippinarum
GTTCATAACAAAATAATTGAAAGATCATTTTGTTATTTGTTCTGAGCCAATACTTATCTATACCTTATTCGCGAAGCTGTCATCTACAAACGATTCGGAATAAATTGAAGGGCAGAAGTTACTTCTACCATAAATCAACGTGACAATGTCCATCCTTCTGCAGGTAATAAAATAAAAATTTATAACACCTATACGACAGATTTAATTAACCAGTTTCTCATGTAGTCAGTATGGCATGATTACACTACAGATCTGGACAGGGTTTACAATCATGCTATTAAAGGCAACACGTAGCCTATTATTTATGCAATAAGCGTCCTTTTATAGAAACGTAACGTAGGAAATAAATTATAACTCTGACATATCATAAAGTAAACTAAAATAATTTCATTAATTTACGTATTACATTAGCCTATTTTTTAAGGAAACAAGTGTCATTTACTGGCACTTTGAAAAAGGTCTTATGATAAATAAGTAGGTTTTGAATATAAATTATACACAGTACTTTCATAGTTATTATTAGTTTATCAACTCTAGATATTTCTTAATTTAATGAATACGTGTTGAGCATAGAAAATGCAGCAAAACACATTGCGATGTCATAACTTTGTTTTCTTTTGCAGAACTTCTTTTATTGCGTGCTTTCTATAAAAATAATGAACGCTAACATGACGTTTACAGAACTTTGCCCTTGACAACGTCCAGTCATGTAGAGCCACTGTAAATGCATCCAGTAGGACACAAAACAGACAGTGGAGAAAAACATAAATTCATAAATTCAAAAGCCATTAAAGAGTCTCGTTTATTATAGAGTCCGACCTTTGTTTGACAATCCTTTATTCGAAAACCACGCATTATCCAAATAAGATCGGCAGTCCGGTTTTTACAATATTAGCATACTACGTCATCGCGCACCTGCTGAATGCTCCCATTGAATGGATCGATTTTGTAGAAAATCCGTTTACTCGAAGATGAAGTACGATTTTAATTCAAGAAATAGTTAGAGTATCAAAATATAATGTAGCGCACAAAAGAATGGCTTCAGGATTTGAGGATATGGCAAGAAAAGGGTATAGATTTATTGCCTTGTTTAGGCCTGAAAACGGGATACGTTTTTTTAATGTTCCTACTCGCACATTCCCCACAACTTATAAGAAATTAGGTTGAAAACCTTCTAAAAAATTATTTTAATCGTACCACAGTTCAAACTGAGTAATGTTTACACATTTTCCTAGATTGCTTTCAAATATTTCTATTCAAAAATCAGTGGAATAGAATGCTAATATTGTATTAATATTATAGATAGAGTAATGGTAATGAAGCAATAAAAGAGATTAGTCATGCTGTTGTGACATTTTTCAACTATTATTATTATTACTATTATTATTATTATTATTATTATTATTATTATTATTATCATCATTATTATCATTATTATTATTATTATTATTATTATTATTATTATTATTATTATTATTTATTATTATTTTTTCTATTCTTATTATTTATTATTATCATGTATAAATGGGGTTTACCTAACATTTTATATGACTGGACAAACTTTACATAAAATATATTTATAAAAAGCAATTATTTGTAGCATTATTATAGTTTCCCAACATTTGCTCTTGTGCATTATCAAAATACTTGATTGCTGTAAATAGCATGATTGTAAGAAATTTATAATGGCACTATATCCACAAACTAAACGGCTGCTTTTTTTTAAATTCCTTTTTGTTTTCATATTCGGATAACATTATTTAACTTAGAAATTTCATCGTACAATATTCCTGTTGGAAAGAGGTTCTAAATGTTGTAAGGTCAGTTGTAGACCAAGGTTCATATAAGCATAACCAAAAGTATTTGTCCTGTTTTGGAAAAGTCAACTCGAAGTATAAAGGATTTAAATGAGAAAATAGAAAGGATTGAATAACCAAAAATTTAGAGCCTGGTCAGACTGGGGGGATGAGCATGCTTACATGGCTAAGTCTCATTCTGCTGACAGCTTGTTAAGGGTTAAAACAAAGTAAGGAACGAGTGTAACACACGGTAATTATACAGTTTATAAGAAGCTTACTTGTTTGGGACCGATCTTCTTGTGAACCGGTCTAGACATCCTTCTGTTACAAATTTAGCATATCCAAACTTTGACACCTTGTCAAGCAAAGTAAAAAAATCCTTAAGTGAAAGATGTGTCCTTGACGTTGGGTTTCACTTTGTTTATAATGATTTTCAAATAGATCTAAAAAATCATTATGTTTAAATCACGTGGTCTGTCGTAAGTGAACCTTAAATCCAAAATGTAGAATAAATTCAAAAGTTGTAAAATTTAAATCTGAAAACTTTTAAATTAACATATTCATAATGAATATTTTGATGTCTAACAAATTCCGTTGTCATAACATAAACACAAAATGTTTCAAAATATGACATCATGTTGACAGAAGAAAAAGGAAATTACAAAATAGTTGCTTTGATATATCTAGAGAAAGAAACTTTACCTGCACCCGTATAGCTCCGTGCAGAATATGCAACAGATAACTTGGTATTATATCTTCTTATCGGGGAGTCCTAGGCCTAGTGGTTAAGGTAGCTGACTTCCATCAATTTGCCTCTCATCGTTGTAGGTTCTAGCCACGCAAACGTCTTCGGATTCTTTCATGGAAGAATACTGTCCAGCTGACTTACGGAATGTGTGGTTCAACTCGTATGCCTGTTTGTGCCTGAAAAAACGCACCGAAGAACACCCGAGCTATGCCTGCACCAGTTAAGCTGCAAAGTTGTCATGTGACCTATACTGCGTTGGTGCGACATAAAAACCAATAAAAATGCTCTCCTTAATTATATTATCCAACCGTCATTCATTTAAATATCATTTTTATGTAATTCATTTTTGTTTCTAAAACAATTGCATCTGAAGGGTTCTTCTTATGAATTTTTGTACAATAACAATTGTTTTGCTTTTTGTCTGATTCTATTCGAAGTCATACTTGTGGTAATGTGTGTCTGGACATTGTCGAGAGTTGCTTTCAATGAACGTTGCTATCAATGTATTTTTTCTTAAATATTTTAGTAATTTGCAAACCATTTTATGTACAACAATGACTATATACAACAAATAGTGCAGAGAAATCGTAACAAGCTGGCACCAACAGAAAACAATGAAGTGCACACATGATTGTGTTTGAGCTAAATAAATGGCCTATTCTCAGACCATTTCATACCTTCAATGCAATCTCTTCCTGTATTATTTTGTAGAGGAGAAACGGTAAAATTTTCTGATCCATCATACTTTTATGTAGTGTTTTCTACTAGTATTGAACAAATAAATTGAGAAAAAATATGCTGTCTTAAATACAACAATGCATCTATAAGAAGTTAATCTGAATATTAATTATGTAGCAACATTTAAAAGAGCGCTAACAAGCGTCAGAAGTTGGCCACATATAAACATAAGTTGTTTTTATCATATTAATTGTGGTATTTTGAATAACTTTCTATGACAACATAAAATAATATGTACTCTTATATAGCATTTTAAAATGCATTGATTTACTAGAGATGGTCAAAAATGAATAATAAAAAAAAACACTTACAATGACAAAAGTCCACACACCGGGAATTTAATGTATTTACTTTATTGTATAGCAAAATGGGCATATCTTAGAATAATTGCTAAGTCATCAAATAATAGACCAGGAAAGATCAAACATAGATCAGTAAACAAAATATTCAGATTTATGGCAGATTTTGTGCTATCGCAGTATGAAAGAAAGGTAGTTTTTTGTATCTATTAATACCATTACATATAAATAGATTATAACTGATTTGACTATGAAAAAGAGAATTATTTAGCACAGTAAGGCGATAAATATTTCAGCACCCACGCGCATGTGGATATGATGTGACGATTGTAGAGCAAACTTTGACATACAGATACTTTAGTAGGTTATTCTAGATCAAAGGGAACATTAGAAAATCTGATGTATAACAACAATGCGTACATTTATTTCGTTTGTAATGTGAAACGCTAAATGGTTTTTCTTTTATTATTCATCTCCTTGAAATATTACCTCTTCAAGTAAAGTTATCAATTCTAACATTTGTATTTCTTTTGCTATTGGCAACTGGTCTACAGTTTCAAAGTAGCATATGCTTTTAGCCATTTTTTTATGAAATATTTATCTGAAACAAAATTTCAAATTAATATTTATAATCTTGGTTTTGTATTGAAAAAAGAGGTTTTGAGATAAAATCGTCCAGTTGTTCTTTAACTATTCATTATGCTTTCTAATCTGTTTTTTTTTCTTTTCCATTTTTTTTCAAAGGTATGAATGAACTTGTTTTAGAGCACATGTCTAGTCTGTTTTTAAAAAGACTGAGAGAAAAGTTCTGTCAATAAAATCAAAATCATACATGCGTACATAGATAGATAAACTTTATTCATACAAAGGCAATATGCCCATCAGTACACAGTAATAATACAATCAGCAGTTATATAATATCAATGGCATGGTATAGCATGGTTTACATAAAATAGTTCTATTAAAAAGACAATTCTTATCCATCATAACATATCTACTCTATTATATATGTGATACATATAAAATGTATGTGATAACATCAATAACATGATATAAGCATGATATACATGAAATAGTTATACTACAAAGTTGACTCTTATTCATCATAACTTATCTAATATATCATATATATGACACAGTGAGAGGACAAGGTTATCGTTGATACAATGTCTCTTTTATCAAAACTTTTGCAAACAAATATTGCTAAATTTTTAACAATCCAAATATTTTCAGATTCAAATATTTCTTTAAATCTAATTACATTAGGTCTCTTCCAAAAATATTTTTCATATGCTTTTGTCTAATATCTTGGTACAGGGGACATGCAAATAAAAAAAGAAACTCATCTTCTAGAGTATTACAAAGTTTACATTTTCTTTCGTGATTTTTTTTTGTGGCCTATGCCATCTACCCGCTTTTACCTCTAAATAATGTATATATATATTTCTTTATGATGACACTCTCAGTCTTGTTAATGCTTTTCTAAATTTAGTTATTTTAACAATGTCTAAGTATGGCTGATATCTAAAACATGAAAAAAGTTTAAATGTCCTGGCTCTTGTCGAATTTTCTAATTGAGCGTTCCATAGTTGTAAACAATTATCATACAGTCTTTGCTTAAATACATCTATAATCAAAGGGCTGCAAGCTCTGTGGTATTTTCTGATCATTGCAATCTTAATCATACTGACTATCTGTATGTATTTTCCTATATAAGTTTATTTTTATATACTATAGTTCATCTTACGCAGCGACTGCGTTAACATTTTTTTCTATAACAGTTTGAGATTGATACACATGGAATTTTGCAGCATGACTAGAGTTGCATCAAAAATCATTTTTATGGAAGCCACACTTTATCCTTGCATATCGTGGTTTCTTCCTTAAAAAGACACTTCAAAAAAGTTGCCTCGACTAGGATTTGAACCTTAGGCCTCTCACACTCTGAACGAGCGCGATACGAGCGCGATACCCCATGCACCACGGTGAAGTAATACGTAATATGTAGCCTGAATAAAAAACAAATACATTGTAATTCTAAATTGAGAATTTCCATTTCGTGTTTGTAATCCTTATCAATTTCGAAGTATTTTGTTCACGATAAACAGTCCGACATGTATATATTCCACTACTCGGCAGTCAGATTTTTTGGTGTACTATGCCCTGGGGTATTTAGTAATCGACAAAGCTCAAAATAGCACTTTCATTGATTAAAATGATATTCATCCGCGAAATTTGTGATTGTAACCTCATATGTCTATTGACTAATCTTACCTTTCAATGCACTGTAATTCGTTAAATGCCTACATTAAAAATTATTCTGGCTTTTAAATTGCTGGTTTTTAAGCAGTTTTGAGTGAGTACTACTTTGCGTTGTTAGGTCTGTTAGGAAATTCTGTGTTAGACCGTGGATGTTAGCTATGTATTTACTGATCTTGCGATCAGAAAATACAAAAATATTTTTGTTTCAACCCCTTGGAATAGCCACACATGACTAAAACCTAGTGACTCTAGTAAAAGTTTAATATTATATGCCCATGAAATCTTATTAGGATACATTTCTAAATCTCTTACAATTATATACATTTTGTGTATTCGCATTCTAATATTTTAAACCAGAATCTTACTATACATATTAGCCTATTAGAAAGTATACTTGTTAGACCTAATTCTCCATAGACAAAATTATTCTGGCTTTGGGCACGTACTTCTTAAAGTTGAGTTGTTTATAATATTGTAAATGTATTCTTTCTATTACATGTCTTTCTTTGAATCCCCATATTTCACATCCATAGTTTAATACTAAGTATACTAATAACATACATACAATCACAAAACATCCTGGAAAGCAGAGCACATTCTATAAATTACGCAAAGATTAACCCATTTATCTTCATGTAGGTAAAACATTACTTATTTTGCTTAACTTAGACGTATGTTATTTTTATGATATATATATGTATATAATTTAAACTATGTTATTTGCATAATAGACAGATGCTCCGACTTTTCAAAGCTGCTGATGTCGCAGATTTGTATTGCTTTATATAGATACATATTGCACATTTACAATCCGGACAGCATCGGTCACTTACTTTAAAAGAATTTAATTCCAATTTGATAAATGTATAATTTATTCACATCATCATAAATAGCATATTTATTATTCTAGTTGAGCAGTAGCCTGACATGTTTATAACGAGCTGTTATTATTCGACGCGAGAAATAATGTAAACATAAAGAATATTGTTCGGTAATTAATGTGTCGCACGTGAAATTTATCGTTTGCTTAACGCTCAGAAGCTGTAAAAAAAGAACACTTAGTATAGCATACATAATGTTTAACGTACAATACATGTTTAAATGTTGGACTATGAGGGTGGTTATGCTCTTTCAGAAAAAAATAATATTTAACTATTTTATTTATTACACATCTTTATAAATTTAATTGTGTTAAATTGTGGAAAGCGTTGAAACCCTTTTTGCCGCCGATTGTCTTTAGAATCATACAAAAATCAATTTTCAGTTACATTCCGAGTTTTTTTATCATCTTGTTCATATTTTCTGAATCGAACTTGATCTATATAAGAATTTCAGATGTTATGTTATGGAACATCAGATGAGCTTCTTAAACACGTCAACAGCGATATTTTAAGGATATAGTGATACGGTTACACGACGGAAGACGGAAGTAGTAAATTATAACATAGACTCCGTCTTGAACAAAAGAGCTAATGATCCTATTATTTTAAAGAGGAATATTCCATATATTGTTTTCCCTGAAGGAGCCTGCACACTGGTTTGGAACTTCGTACATGAATTCTATATATAGGTAGCCCGGCAAAAACACGGCAGATGGCGTGCTCCGAAAAGGCGCCCCTGTTTGAGGTCTTTTTTATCATGTGGTATTTAATTCTCCGTTTTGGTTGGCTTAGGGCAGGCGGTGTATGGGTAGAAATGGTAGAAATCTTGTTAATATATGCCGCCGTCCAGAAACGGTGTTAATTATCATTTCTTGCCTCAAATGTATTGATAATTGGACTTTTATTAAAAAAAATTCAGCTACAATATGGAGAATATATTAATACTACATTTGATAGTATATGGTTTTCAAGAATTTATTTCCTTCTTTATTCTGTTGTAAATTGCCCTTAATTTAAAGATGATTCAACAGTATTGAAAAACATAAATACCATATTTTGATAGCTAAGTTCATGCATTGACTATCTTGTGAAGAATATGCATTGTCATATATCATTTTACACTAAATTTGACTTAAGAAAGTATCACTTCAATACGAAAAAACATACCGACTGTTTATACATGTATTCTTATATTGTTTTAAGGGCAGAAACTTCTATACATGTATTAACGTATACTTATATCAGCTAATTCATACCAATCACTAACGACTCGGTTAACCCATTACTTCATGAGCATTTTGTGAAAAATGGCTGTTTTCATTGAAAAGTCTCCCGTTACAAGTTCAAATTGCTATAATACTATAAAAACTGCTTCAACACTAATCAAACTTGGCACAAATGTTCACTGGACCATTGCCCTTGCAACAACATGCTCAGGCTTAAATTTTCTGTTACCATGGCAACGAGGGGACATCTCAAAATTGCCAAAAATCACTATTTTGCGTTGATTTTTTCCATCAAAATTGATTTCAAAGTGCTGCAACTTCACAATGGATTGAGATAGAGTCAAATGTTTTTCACCGTCAGTTACACGTTACCTTATGATCAATCTGGGGTCATTTACAGCATCTCACAAGTCCAAAATTTTCTTGGCGATGAGGGGGACTCCGCCCCCCTTCAAACCCCCCAAACAGAAGGGGGCACATCCCCCTTCTTGCAACCCCCTGATGTATCTTTTGGTTGGAGGGCCGCGCCGAAAAAGAGGTCACTTTTTAAACAACATTTCTCAAACAAAAACAAGTGTTTGGGGCTTAAATAAGGCATTTTTTCATAATTTGAGACAACAAAAAGGTGGGGGGGGGGGGTGAAAAAGGCGTTAAAAGGCGTGTATATGAAGTAATGGGTTAACAGAAAATGATGAAAATACTTGAAATTACCCTAAATAGCGTTTTTTCATGTTTAAGCATGGCCTGTCATATAAATTTGAAGAAAAATTCTTGTTTTGTAGTTTTTTTGATTTTTTTCATTAACAGAAAATGATGAAAATACTTGAAATAACCCTAAATAGCGTTTTTTCATGTTTAAACATGGCCTGTCATATAAATTTGAAGAAAAATTCTTGTTTTGTAGATTTTTTGATTTTTTTCATTAACAGAAAATGATGAAAATACTTGAAATTACCCTAAATAGCGTTTTTTCATGTTTAAACATGGCCTGTCATATAAATTTGAAGAAAAATTCTTGTTTTGTAGATTTTTTGATTTTTTTCATTAACCCATTACTTCATGAGCATTTTGTGAAAAATGGCTGTTTTCATTGAAAAGTCTCCCGTTACAAGTTCAAATTGCTATAATACTATAAAAACTGCTTCAACACTAATCAAACTTGGCACAAATGTTCACTGGACCATTGCCCTTGCAACAACATGCTCAGGCTTAAATTTTCTGTTACCATGGCAACGAGGGGACATCTCAAAATTGCCAAAAATCACTATTTTGCGTTGATTTTTTCCATCAAAATTGATTTCAAAGTGCTGCAACTTCACAATGGATTGAGATAGAGTCAAATGCTTTTCAGCGTCGGTAACACGTTACCTTATGATCAATCTGGGGTCATTTACAGCATCTCACAAGTCCAAAATTTTCTTGGCGATGAGGGGGACTCCGCCCCCCTTCAAACCCCCCAAACAGAAGGGGGCACATCCCCCTTCTTGCAACCCCCTGATGTATCTTTTGGTTGGAGGGCCGCGCCGAAAAAGAGGTCACTTTTTAAACAACATTTCTCAAACAAAAACAAGTGTTTGGGGCTTAAATAAGGCATTTTTTCATAATTTGAGACAACAAAAAGGTGGGGGGGGGTGAAAAAGGCGTTAAAAGGCGTGTATATGAAGTAATGGGTTAACAGAAAATGATGAAAATACCTGAAATTACCCTAAATCGCGTTTTTTCATGTTTAAGCATGGCCTGTCATATAAATTTGAAGAAAAATTCTTGTTTTGTAGTTTTTTTGATTTTTTTCATTAACAGAAAATGATGAAAATACTTGAAATAACCCTAAATAGCGTTTTTTCATGTTTAAACATGGCCTGTCATATAAATTTGAAGAAAAATTCTTGTTTTGTAGATTTTTTGATTTTTTTTCATTAACAGAAAATGATGAAAATACTTGAAATTACCCTAAATAGCGTTTTTTCATGTTTAAACATGGCCTGTCATATAATTTGAAGAAAAATTCTTGTTTTGTAGATTTTTTGATTTTTTTCATTAACCCATTACTTCATGAGCATTTTGTGAAAAATGGCTGTTTTCATTGAAAAGTCTCCCGTTACAAGTTCAAATTGCTATAATACTATAAAAACTGCTTCAACACTAATCAAACTTGGCACAAATGTTCACTGGACCATTGCCCTTGCAACAACATGCTCAGGCTTAAATTTTCTGTTACCATGGCAACGAGGGGACATCTCAAAATTGCCAAAAATCACTATTTTGCGTTGATTTTTTCCATCAAAATTGATTTCAAAGTGCTGCAACTTCACAATGGATTGAGATAGAGTCAAATGCTTTTCAGCGTCGGTAACACGTTACCTTATGATCAATCTGGGGTCATTTACAGCATCTCACAAGTCCAAATTTTCTTGGCGATGAGGGGACTCCGCCCCCCTTCAAACCCCCAAACAGAAGGGGGCACATCCCCCTTCTTGCAACCCCCTGATGTATCTTTTGGTTGGAGGGCCGCGCCGAAAAAGAGGTCACTTTTTAAACAACATTTCTCAAACAAAAACAAGTGTTTGGGGCTTAAATAAGGCATTTTTTCATAATTTGAGACAACAAAAAGGTGGGGGGGGGGGTGAAAAAGGCGTTAAAAGGCGTGTATATGAAGTAATGGGTTAACAGAAAATGATGAAAATACTTGAAATTACCCTAAATAGCGTTTTTTCATGTTTAAGCATGGCCTGTCATATAAATTTGAAGAAAAATTCTTGTTTTGTAGATTTTTTTATTTTTTTCATTAACAGAAAATGATGAAAATACTTGAAATTACCCTAAATCGCATGTTTTCATGTTTAAACATGGCCTGTCATATAAATTTGAAGAAAAATTCTTGTTTTGTAGATTTTTTTATTTTTTTCATTAACAGAAAATGATGAAAATACTTGAAATTACCCTAAATCGCATGTTTTCATGTTTAAACATGGCCTGTCATATAAATTTGAAGAAAAATTCTTGTTTTGTAGATTTTTTTATTTTTTTCATTAACCCATTACTTCATGAGCATTTTGTGAAAAATGGCTGTTTTCATTGAAAAGTCTCCCGTTACAAGTTCAAATTGCTATAATACTATAAAAACTGCTTCAACACTAATCAAACTTGGCACAAATGTTCACTGGACAATTGCCCTTGCAACAACATGCTCGGGCTGAAATTTTCTGTTACCATGGCAACGAGGGGACATCTCAAAATTGCCAAAAATCACTATTTTGCGTTGATTTTTCCATCAAAATTGATTTCAAAGTGCTGCAACTTCTCAATGGATTGAGATAGAGTCAAATGTTTTTCAGCGTCGGTAACACGTTACCTTATGATCAATCTGGGGTCATTTACAGCATCTCACAAGTCCAAAATTTTCTTGGCGATGAGGGGGACTCCGCCCCCCTTCAAACCCCCCAAACAGAAGGGGGCACATCCCCCTTCTGGCAACCCCCTGATGTATCTTTTGGTTGGAGGGCCGCGCCGAAAAAGAGGTCACTTTTTTTAACAACATTTCTCAAACAAAAACAAGTGTTTGGGGCTTAAATAAGGCATTTTTTCATCATTTGAGACAACAGAAAGGGGGGGGGAAAGGTGAAAAAGGCGTTAAAAGGCGTGTATATGAAGTAATGGGTTAATAAGCATATATGATCAAATTTCCATTTATTCCCATTCATGAAATAAAATTTGATACTGGTCTTTCCATATCATAATTTTTTTTTTCTCGATCAAACTGTATTAAAATCTTCGCGACCAACATTTGTAACCAATTAGATTGTTTGTTACAAAACGTCAGCTGAATAAGGATATATATCATTGGTTAAAAAATATAAAATAGGATTGATCCCATAGATGGTTACCCCACTTTTCACAGAAATTTTCTGCTGATCACAGGATTGACATATACTTTTTTAAGATGCTAATATTCAAATGAGCAATGATCCTAGACACTTATGAAACAGTTCAATTTCTTAAGAAAACAATGAAATGTTAGTTAGTTTTAAAATTATTTCCATACTTGTAAACATTACATTTTCATCCAATCACATGATGTCCCATTGAATCTTACGGTTTTACCTGCACTTTTTGCAGCCAATCGCAGGCTATGTGACAATAGAGTAAACTGACCTTATGGAAAGGAACATGTTATTACTTATAGGTATGAACAAACATTGCAAACATTTTTAGCTTTAGGAAAAGCATCGACGATTCTACAAGTTCAACATCGTGACTGAAAATGATACCTTCGTCATTTCTACATTATTCTCTTACTTATATAAATTTATCAGCTATGTGCTTAGGTGTAAAACAACTTTCTTCTTTTGTATTTTCCGTTCAAGAAAACTTATGGATACATTTATTTTTTATAGCAATATTGATTTCTACAACTCAAAAAAGCAACTTTACAAAAGTACTCCGGTCTAAATATATTTTATGTATCGTGCTTGAGTGAGAATAAGATATTCAATAATTGTCAGTACCAACTATCATCGAGTTTTGAATGCTTTTTTGTCATGTATAACCAAGAAAGAATTGACTTAGTGATACCTTATATACACTACATATACCATCTTAGTCATCATAAATACATGTATGTACGCACGCACGTACAACCCACCACCAACACAAATCCTAAGAGTACATTACTGAATGCAATTTGTCGCATCATGGATGATGTGGTGAAAAGTGGTAATCCCTCGGAAGCAATGTAATAACAATATTATATGAAAATTGCAGACACGGTTCGATTGATTTTTTCATGAGAGATAATGTAAAAGTGTAACATCTCTAAAGTCCCCTATCACCGACTTAAGTGGGTTTAGATCTCAACACTTTCATGCTTGAGTCAATAATCCCGAAGGACCAGAAAAATATAACAACACAAGTAAAATAAGGGGGCATATTTTAATAGCTGCCATAGCTGACACTTAAAGCCTGTAAAACTCTGGAAAATGGGTGATCCCTCGGAAGCAATGAAATAAAAATAATGCGCACAGGTATGCTTTACGAATAAATCCGAGTGACCACGCGCGTTTTTGCACGTTTTACAATATGCGTGTCCCAGGACGCAACGTAAAACAGCTTCATGCAATAACGGCCTCGGTAGTATTATCTTCAAATAATAGATTGGACAAACCAATACCTGATTTAACTGTAGATAGGATCATTAACACCACATTTAAGTGTAGCAGGAATCATTAACACCACATTTAAATGAAGCTGGAATCATTAACGTCATTTTTAAATGTAAATAGAATCATCGACGCCATATTTAACTATAGCTAGGATAAAAGATGCCATATTTTGCCATAAACAACATCACTTTTAACTACGATAAGTTAAGGAACCAAAAATTTGACTACATGTTTATACAGAATAAATATTTCTACATTAACTTATGTCTCCATTAAATTAAAATATAACATTAAAAGTTACTTTGGGAGATAATTTATATTGACCCATTTCTGCAAAATTTATTAATCTTGTTGAACATAATATAAAGTGTTTAGCATTTGTCAGACAATTAATTTACCGGCGCCGCATTGAAGACACATTAGGCCTTGTAACACCGCATAACGTCCGTACCGCAAAACGTACGTAAAATGGACGTTTTGCGGCGCATATTGTTCACATGTTTCTGACGTACATTTTGCGGCATAAAAGCATGGTCCCGCCGCATAACGTCCATATTTTAAACATTATATAATTTTCGATAATTTTTGCTCACCTGAGTATGCGTCTGCCTGTCTGTCCGTCCGTCCGTCCAAATTTGAAATGTTACCAATCTTGCATCCACATGCCCTTAGCAATCCAGAGTTATCTGCCCTTGAATTACAATATATTTTATATTTCACATTGTTACCACTCAAACGCTTTCATTTCTTCTTCAATCTTGACAATTTTCAACAGAATATCCATGACCATAAAATCTCAACAAAGCTAGATTATAGGCTAAATCTAACACCAAAAAAAAAACAACAACAAAAACGCACTATATTTCACTTTGTTAGTGCTTTCGTTTCTTCTCCATTCTTATTTTTTTTATACAGAATATGTATAAAAATAAGGTCTCGATCAAGTTCAAAATATTGCACTTTAATGTTTATTTCGTCATATATTTACCTGAAACAATATGAAAGTGACAGAACCAATAAAAGTAACATTTATAATGAATATATTTGAATACAGAAAATATGGACGATATGCGACGCAAAGACACACTCTCGTCGCAAAACATACCAAGTACGATATGCGACGCAAAACGTCCAGATGTGTACGATATGCGACGCAAAACGTCCAGATGTGTACGATATACGACGCAAAACGTCCAGATGTGTACGATATGCTACGCAAAACGTCCAGATGTGTACGATATGCGACGCAAAACGTCCAGATGTGTACGATATGCTACGCAAAACGTCCATACGCGTTCGTTTTGCGGTACGGACGTTTGTGTTACAAGGCCTGAGAAGTGAATTACTTTTTCTTTGAGTAGAAAAGGCAACATGAGATTATTAATGTAAAAATGCATAAAGATTATGTGAGATGCTTGTTACCTGAAAAAAAGCGCTGAATGTGAAATATAACGATGTATTCAATACTTGTAAACCGTCTTTTTAATTTAATACTTAAAATATTTGTTTACCTGTTTATGAAAATTAATGGAACATGTTCATTTTAAACTTTAAGTCAAGTGATGTCATTCCTAATTGTTAACAAACATCACGCCCGATGTTTTGAAATAATAATAATAAAAATGTCTTGTTCTTCTTTAACTTTATTAAATAAAACATTATTATTTACAAGGACTTCAAGGTCAAGGTCGATACACATAAAAATCTGATATAAAGATTTATTGTCAAACTTAAAAGACTTTTTGACAGCATTATCATTAAAATTGCTTACGGATATTAAATAATTTTGGTATTAAATAAAAAAGACCTGTCCGCGAAAAGCGTCCCGAATAAAAGCAACATAAATGGGGGGGCATAACTCTGAAAGCGTTCTCAGCAGACGGACCTGAATAAGTTTGAAGTCAAACCTTTGACGGATTTTGAGAAAAACCAAATATAGTAAGTAAAAAAAAACAGGCAATTTAATTAATAAAGAATGGCTTTCAGGATTATCTGACCCTAGAAATGCAATTCAATTTTCACAGTGAAAAAGTATTTCAAGTTTAAAAAGTCTTTAATAATTTCTGAGAAAAATACGTTAACTTACTGTATTTTCAAATATTTTTTGAAATTCAAAAAAAAACTCTATTTACGTTTATAGCTTTGAAGATGTCTGCGAGAATTGTACGTCGTAGATATATATGTATACTACAAGTAGCCAAAACGACCCTGTGTAGAGAAAAAAGATATGGACAACATTGTTTAACTGTAACATTTTATATTGATGATTTCTGTTTGGTGCCTTCTGGGTGCCCTTCTTGTGTGTCGGGGGCTGCATACTGTGGATGTTGCATTTACCTTGTTGATTTTTATTCTTATTTTTTTTATAGCTGGTTATTGCTTGGGAATATTGGCCTAAGACATTTGAATATTCAATGACTTTTTGTTCGTAATTTTCGATTCCGAATCGAATCATATGGATTTGAATGTGTTTCACAAAGGTATATTACTAACTAAACGCTTGAGAAACTAGCCTAAGTGACAAGGTGCAAGGCTGTCTGGTTGTAGGTTCGAAACAATATACACATTTTTACATATTTTCTTTAATAAATCTGTATCTGCTTGCTTTTTCATTGTACGACTTTTCATATAAAAATAACAGAAATGAAAAATTATGTATTCATCAAAATTGTGATATATGAAAAATTAAAGGCAAGAAATTAAACACAAAAATTTATCAACTCAATTTGCACTAATAGATTAATGAAAGAAAAACTGAAATCTATAAAATTCGAGCCTGAACTACACTTTTACCATTCCGCCGAACTTACCACTAGACCACAGGAGCTGTATTCTTGAATTATACAATGCGTCAATCGTAATAAGTGTAGGAAAGTCACAAAAAGCCTCTAGAAAATTGATCAGTCTCAGGTAAAATATTAAAAAAAGCAAAAACAAAAAACAAAAAACGCAAACTTTGAACGACATAATTATTTTTCTCAACAAGATATTAGGTAGGTTTTAGAATTCTCAAATTATTCTTATTTGTTGAACAAGGTGGTTGCTAAAATAGAAATAGATTTTTAAATGACATCTCCTCCCCAGCCGCTTGATTACTTAAAATGAAAGTCTGCAGAAATAATCAGTGTGTGGTCTTTTACTAAAATTGTTAAAATTGTCCCAGTCTGCTAAAATATGACCATCAGAGCTAACAATAGAAACTTTTTTAACAACATCATAATTATCTCAACCTTTTTATTAAACATTTCTGTTGACGGTAGATTGCAATTTATGAATAGGCTCAATCGAATCGAGTCTACATCCAACATTTTCATCTTGCCGATAAGGACTTTTTTTAATTATACTAGATACAGAAATAACATTTAAATGACATCTTCTCAACCCCTTAGTTGATTTATATAAAACTGAATTAACAGGATTGTCTTGATAATTTTATCTTGTCTGTGCAAACCATATCCTCTGGTGAGCGATTCAGGGTCATCTTGGCCCTCTTGTATATACATATATAAGTTTGTTTCATACTTGTATATGTAAATCACATTAATGTTAGGTTATTGCGAAAAAATACGATTATCTGTAGAATTGTATGTTATAAGCATTTCAGCATTTGTGAGCAAAGTTTCCTGGTGAAATATTTCTAAGAATAGTTTGAGAAGTCTTATTGAAGCGTTTCCTGTGTGAGTGACCAAGATAATTATATACGGTTTCTCTTAAATCAAAATAAGATAAAAGGGGGTTTGCACAAATGTCCAATTTTCTTAGATGAATATATTCGATCGAACATTATAGGATGATTGTTTAGCTTTATATTTCTCATTGAAATGTATTGTGCAATGTATGATAGTTTTGATCTTAATATGCATGGTGCATATTTTCCTGGGATAAATAAATACTCGTAAATTATTATCTCATAATAGATTAATCTGGCTACAATACACAAAATATTCGTTTGTTCATTATTAGGGTAAGGGTCGCTATTATTATTATAAACAAATATTTCTTCTATTTTTTTCTGATACAAACATAAGCAATTCATATCATTTGTTGGGAATGATTACTTGGCTTTTATCATAGGAATTAGTTTCTATTCTGTATGATATATATCATAATTTGCTGTACTTTTCATACGTAAAGGCAAAGATATTTATAGAATAATTTCTCACGACATTTATTATGTAAAGTTAATATATCGAATTTTGTCTCTCCATGGACAATAATATGTGTAAATGTATATTCCCATCTTACTATAAACTATTATTAATTCAACTGCTTGTCACGCTATCTTTGTTCGTTTTATCGAATACAGTGGAAATATTGTTGACATATAATTTTATAAACTTATGATCACATGATATTTGAAACCAAACTTAAAAACTATTGAGCAATTTGAGCTTAAACATTTTAGCCGCGCCATGACAAAACCAACATAGTGCGTTTGCGACCAGCATGGATCCAGACCAGCCTGCGCATCCGCGCAGTCTGATCGGAGTCCATGCTATTAGCTGTCTGTTTTTCTACTTGTAATAGGGTTGGTAAGCGAACAGCATGGATCCTGATCAGACTGCGCAAACGCACTATGTTGGTTTTGTCATGGCGTGGTTGAATTTTATACTTATTTTCAATAATGGCTTACATTGTTAGTATCGTGACTGAAATGATGTCCAGGATAAAACGATTTAAGATATTAACACCATCATACATCACGCAAATACAACAATATATAAGATATATAAATAAGACATTTTAAAGTATCAATAATGGAGTCAATATCGTTATTGAAATTAAACATATAAAGTTATGTATAGAGAGGCCGTTTTAGGATATTTCCTGACAGTATTTTTCGTATTGTTATTACAAAAATATTTTTAAAAAGAGGTCATACAGCGATATTATTAGATTATTGGTGCAAACGAGATATTTAGTTTTTTTACTTATCTTTATCATCAATAGAAGTTGAAATTTATAAAGGATAGGATTATTTTAGATAAATTCTATTTGGTTGTTTAATAATTCAGTTGTTGTTTATTTTCACAATATTGATTGTAAAGAAACTTAAGCCTATTGAACCCTCTCGAATCCGTTCCTGGAACAAACAAGTACGGAGCAATGAGCTACAAAACGCAACGGCTTGTCCATGTCGCGCGTTGAACCCACGTACGCGACCAGCAATACAAAGATTACTATTCCAACATGTTAACAACTCTATCTCGAGTCTATGTAGATCTACATGTAAATTGTGCATTTCCTGCGACGTCCAGATATCTTCAAAAAGTACTTTTAAGTGTTTTTTCTTTCTTTGCTAAGCACATTTCACATTTCAAAGGATACTTAACTTGTAAGTTAACCTGAATAACGTGTAAATAATTATATTGTTGCTTTATTGGGTTGTGTTCGTATACCTCGGCTAACAGTCTTATAAATTTAACACAACAAACGTTTGCTGACACCTATTCCCGTACGTTTTTGTGTTTGGTTACCTATATAATTTATCATGTAGTAAGACACTAAATACATTGTATACAAACACTCATAAACAGAATCATCATTAGTAGACACATCTTGTTTTATCATGAAATAGTTCGCATATCGAAATTATTTCAATGAAACAAGTCAGTAATAAATTTGATCTGATACGTGTTGTCCAACACTTCTGTAGTATACTTAATTTTATTGCATTGACCTTTTCTCTGTAATTTTAACGACACAATCCTTTTCTTCGAATGTCTTTAAAAATTTCAATGTATTGAAAAGATTACACAAAGATAAAAATGATATCTTCATAGATGTTTGGCATCGTGTTTGAATCGGCAAGTATATCGTATGGACATATTCATTTTGAAAAGATTCAATCTCTCATAATTTATTTTGTCCTTTAGATAAAGGCTACAACTTTGTCATTTAACGCCATACCTGCTGTGAATGGAAGTGATTAGCCTTTACCACAAATATATAATGATAATGATAATAAAGAGGATGATAATAATAATAATAATAATAATAATAATAATAATAATAATAATAATGATAATTATAATAATAATAATAATAATAATAATGGCTTTATGTAACGAGAGATCTCATTTGAACAGACATGTAAATCTTCCTCGAGGTCTTCAACATAGTCAGGTCAACCTATACAATTGTGCAATGTGCAATTATACTTATCAGTTTTGTTCTATTCGTTCGTTTTCATTTTTTTTATATTTTGAATTTGACATCCTTTAAATGAACTGTTAAAAGTACAAAACTGAGCATATTAATTACACATGGTTAAAGGGTTATGAAAATTATTTTTCAAAGGCAAAATTTATGGACGCTACAAATTAATGTTGACGATGGCCATCCTTCTGTTGAATAAATACAGATAATAAAGAATGAGTTTATGACGCCTTTCAGACAGCTCCAATATATTAAACAGCCTCTCATTAATTCAGTAGGACAACAATTGCATTTATCACGACATGTTATAACATGAAGGACATATCAAATTGTTTCAATTATACGCTAGTCATTCCCTCTATTGTAGCAACCAAAACTTATGACCTACCTATTAACTTAATCCACCTAGTAGTTTCATAAATGTGTGTATTTTGTTCACGGAAACGAAAGTCAATTTGTCTCTGCTGTAATCGGAAGTGCAATATTTGCCCATGTTTGCTAATTTGCCCTCAAGTGATGTTCCTTTTTACATATAATTGAAATGGAGAAAAGGGAATCTCTTAAGAAAGTCTAAATCGGCAAAATTGAAAATGTTGGAGACTATGTTTTATTGAGCCTGTTTATGGACGGTAGTTTTAATTATAAGCTACGGTCTATGCCCCTTAGCACCGACTTAGGCAGAATTCAACATTTAAAACAACATTTCAGAAACGTCTACAGATAAAACTGTAAAACTTCTTTATTTCTACTCCAGCATACACGTGCATTATTTGCGCATCACAATAATTAATCTGAATGTCATGTCAACAAAATAAATCAACTTAGAGAAAAAAGGATAACAACCAATTATTTTTCTATCGATTTGACAAATTATTTTCCAATTAATTACGTTTTACATATTTGTACCTAATTACACGTTTATTTTCAAGATTGTTGTTTTTCAGATCACAGATTAATTATCCATGGACTGTAAATGTAAGACCGTGAATTTGCATTTTTACATACATCCATCAAACTGTTGTCCTTGATCTAAATTGTTTACATTGTAATTGTAATCACATCGTTCAAAAAAAGAGAGAGAAAAAGGAATTCAATGTATATACATGTATAAGAGTTTGAATTTTCTTACATTATATGCTTAAACAGTGTAATAATATCAAGCACAAACATTTTCTTTGTTTGACAGACTTCCAGTTAAGCCATTTTTTCCCTAAAATACTTACATTAAAGCTTGAACCTATACATGCCTATACGTGTACAGCTTTCAATTTAGTACTGAAGTATACGCATACACTGTACATTGTAATTCAATTCCAAGCTTGAAAAGCTATGTAGTTCCGCCTTTTTATCAGAATTTACGCAGATAAGCATCCATGTAAATTAACCGAAACACCCATCCTCCTTCTAGCAATATCTGGACACAGGCATCATGTGAGACACCGTACAATAAATAAAGCATCAGTTGGATTTGTATTAAATTTTGGACAAGCAATGAACGCCGGAACAAACCGCAAGAACGAAAAATACTGGCATTGATATTTCTAATAATCATTAAATAATTCTATTCAAAACATGTTATGATATCTCTTATTATTTATTGAAGTTATGTGCACGGAGATGTGTTAAAATGAATAACACATGTTCTCACTACGTGAATACTATAATTTGACGTTATTGTTGACAATTTTTAACAATGAATATTATGTGAATAAATAGGAAACAAAAGTGCAGCAATATCATCGTTATAGGTCTGAGAAAAAATAAACACTGCAGATAAAACAAAAACATAAGTTGCAAAACAAAGATTAGCTATCATTCAAGCAATTGATAAAAGGAATGTTTTTAAAATACAATGTGCTTAATGTCAGTCTTACAATTCAACAATGATTAACTATAAAGCTTTCACAACGTACAAATGATGTTCGCCTTTGTGCTAGTATTAGCCAATTTTCCGACAAAACGCCAAAGTATATTTCTAAGAAATCTTTGTTTCTTTGTTTAAGCAAAAAACAAAATGGCTCATCGGACGCAGAGATCCTGGCGAAAAATGATTAATAACTGACATGTTAAAACTCGAAATGTACTGTTGTTAAACTCTCTTTTCTACAACAATAGATGTTTTCATATAAATTTAATTGTAATGCAAACTTGAACAAGGAAATACGTAAATATGTACTTATTACCATATTGTACCATAATTAATGCATACAGACAGTTTTGTAACATATTGTGCATATTTAACGTAATTGCTGTTTTGTTACTGTCGTATTTGCTGCAAATTTAAACGTTCATAAAATATATTGTGTCGGTTTATATCTTGTCAACGTGTTTTACAAGTCAGTAAATCTAAAATATCTAGCCGTATGGCACCCGGGACATCACGTTTATTGTAAATTGGAGTAACTGTTTAACCGAGTTTATTTTGTCCTTAAAGATTGTTTAAATATCAACAAAAGTTTATACAATTCTATTTGGCAAAATCGGCTTAAAATATGTTCTTGACCAATAACAATACCCATTAAGATGGACAAGACAAGATAACCGAATATTAAATATTGACTTGTTGATTATTTAACAGCTTGATGATTTATATTATGATTTATGTACAATATGTTTGTGTAAATGTAGTTTAATAAAGTCATCATCATCTTCTTTTTCTTCTTGTTCATCATAACCTTTTCTTCTACTACTGCTTCTTCTTCTTCTTCTCCTTCTACTTCTTATATAAATAGAAAATCGCCTCCGTGGTCGAGGGGTTAGAGTCGATGACTTCTAATCCAGTTACCTCTCTGGCGTGGGTTCGATTCCCGGGAGATGTTTTGGTAGTTTAGCACGGGTGAAGGTAGTCTAGTACTAGTGTAACTCTCCAGGAACGATGGTTAGGAAACTACCCGCCTATAAGACTGAAATACTGCCGGGAAAAGGCGTAAAATGAAACAAACATACGAACAGAAATAGAAATAGTCACTATTGAATACTTCGGGCTACTATCACCGTACGCATCAGCCATGCAGCGACGGATTTCTCTGGCGTTTGTCCCCTCCTTAGTGAGGAACGTTGCTTTGAAATCAATATTCCATTTACTAACCTGTGGGTAGAGGTTGTTAAATAAAAAGTAGGAGCAAAATTGTACATGATGACTTAACGACTGTTAACTTTCAATTGACAAAAGCTTAATCTGCACAAAATATAAAAACTTTCAAATTATACAGAAAAATACCGAGTTGAACGGACTTATTTAACTCGCTGCGTGTAACATCAATGACCTTTAAGCTGTATATACCTTGTATTTGGTATAATTAGTGCAAAAATAGATGGAATTCTATCATACCATGAACAAGAGTAAGGTAGGCCTGTACTTCTGCATGTATCGTCTGTATAAAACACTTGTGATATGTATGCAATATGTATTATTTTATTTTGTAGGCAAGGATTGTCTGATGCAACTTTGCACACCAATTGAAAAAATAGCTTTAATTGGCTTGATTAATTTCAACTGAAATAAGAAAGGAATGTTGAAGGTATATAGGCGTAGTTCAATACCTGCCAAAGATAATGATTTTCTGATCAGATGCATTAAAATAATTCCCAAACTCGGTTGATTGTTCCTGCAATTTGTAATATATCATAACCTTTTTTCACCAATCATTATCTTAATCATATGAAATCATTCTGAATTGGTTGATATTGATTACGGTTCATTAGTTGATAAGTTTCACTAATTGATATATTTGTAAGAATTACATAATAAGTATATTATATGATGTGATTTCAATAACAAGTTTCTCCAATAATGTTAACTTGATAACATAGGGGAAAAAGAATTTCTAAAGTACACCTAAAGCGGCAAAATAGAAACTGTAACAGATTCGGTGTGATTACGCCTGTTTATGGACGGAAGTGGTAACTGCAAATACCGCATGTGTTCCTACCATAGAACCCGTCTTGATTTAAACATGATAATTGTCAAAATTTAAATCTAGAAACAATCGTAGATGTGTTTATATGGCGATTATTTTGGAGCCTTCAATGACGGTGTTTTTTTTCGTGCCATTCCATTAAAAGAGGCGTATGATCACGAAGTGAAGTAGAAAAGAAAACAATGAGCGAAAGTAAATAAAATAGAATTTTGAAAGTGTTCCAGTCAGCACAAACCTTCAACATGCAAATTTATAAAGCTCACATCGTATTCTTAGGGTGATTGTAAAGTTATATTTTTGTCTCATCCTTTACAAGCAAAAGTGGATCGAACAAGAAAATATTCTTGCTTGGTTTGATTGGCATAATTTAATTGTCAATCTATTTTGATTTAATAGTTAAAAATGGTTTATTAACTTAAATTGAAATTTTCCATGTTAAAACGCTAACTGATTTGCTATTTGTTAATGTACTACTTTTGATATTCAATTTCTCCGCTATAAGAACAATGAAAATATATGATTTTAGATATATTATTTTAAGCATGCAAACAACAACAACAACTATTGGATTTTTAAAACATCTGTATATTATTTTAAATCCATTTACGTTAGCTGCATAGAGTTTCTGTTTATTTCAGATAAGAACTTGTCTGTTTATATATACCTTTATATGTTGCTTATTATTAATTGCAATCGATTTTAAATATATACTATTTGAGAACGATAAAGAAAGATAGAAAGACATAGAAAGAGTGAAGTATTCAGTTAGTAAAACTCGTATATTTAAATTTTACAAAATAATCGTATAAATAGAGGCAAGCCTTTTAGGTATGAAACACTAATATAAGAACTATAAGGAAGTCAAATTGACAGCAGAGGTCGTTTATATGCCTTAACGTGAATTGCTCTTTAATTGGAAGAACTGTAATAACATATATAATAATGTTGATAGTTTTACGTATCATACTGAAAACGAACCACGAAAACAATATATTTTAGATATAGGTAATATGTTGGTAAGTGTGACACTCATGATCCAATATGATAAATTAATATATAGCAGATAAAAAAATGTTCTAGAAAAATATATTATATGTTATTTTGGTTTTGGAGTGATATATGTGGATATATTACCTGCTAAGATTTTATAACGGCGAGGGTGATATTTTATCTTGGCAGGTAATATATCCACATATATCACTCCAAAACAAAAATAATAATTTTATTACCCTTCCCCTGCCGAGATAAGACGATTTTTAAAAAAATCATTGTTGTTTCAAATGTTTAGGGTACCTCTTCATCACAACATGACGTCACATAAATAAATGACGTATTTTTCCCGTACCTAACGAATGTAAACAAGAGAAAAGAAAGGAGTAGTCTATTGAAAGCACTTTTTTGTAATTAAATTCAAGCTTTCACAAGGTCATATTTGTTTTCAATACTGATGGGAGTTTGTATCATTACTCTATTTTGGTAAATATTTATCATTTGACATTTAAAAAGTGCTTGTAAATCGGAATTTACACCGCGTAAAATCGAACCGTACGCGCATTACTTCAGCGCATGTCGTTTACAACGTTGGGTACCCAACGGGGAAATTTAGTGTGTATATTACCCGTCTGGCTCGGTTATATCAATTTCTTTCGGGTGATCAATATCCAATCAAAAAGGCGGAAAAAATCTGGAAGGGTACTAGTAATAATATTATTTATCTTGTTCATACTAAATCACTTTAAACATTTTTTGAGTAATCATTCATAAGAATAACCAAGTGATACATGTTAAATGTTTTATCAATATTTGAAATACTTTTAGAATATGTGCCCATTGTGGACCAAACCAATCTAAGGACACCTGCATGCAAAATGTTAACACAATTTTCAATACATTTTGCGAGCTATGGACACCTTTCTTAACTATAATTAGGAAAGTCTAAAATAATCTATAATATCATCATTATGAAAAATGTTTCCTATTGATTATCATTAAAACTAATGAACATTTCAATACATTCGGGCGAAGGTAGATAAAGAGGCTCTTTTAGTAGAAATTTCATCGCACAGTTTTTTTTTCTGCAAATACATTCACAATACGACACGTCTCAGAATGCTAGTTACATAAACCTGTAATAAAATTATTGTCATAAACGTACGTCGAATGAGAATCTATTTTACTAACGAAATCGTGAAAAAAATGAGCGTACTACAGCAAAGTAATTAGACTAATTGTTGATCGTATTGAAAACATTCTGAATGTTATATTAGAGACGCAACTTACAAGGGCATAAAAGTCTAAAATGTTGGTAGTATTATATAGCTTGTACAATAGTAAATTAGTATGTAAACCATTTATTCAGACGGAAATGGTGTTATTTTAGAAGCGTATTTGCAATAAGAACTTGTCTAATAATCACACATTTTTTTTCTATCATCATTAATGTTTGCAATTCAGGTTAGCAAATATTAATAAAACATAGGTAGATGCGAAATATATGGGCGGAGAACAAGTCTTAACATTAGTTAATTAACTACCGATTACAACGTATGTTTTTGTTTCTTTTACAATGTACTTGTTCTGTTGTTCTTTCTTATTTTGGTGATAATAAGAATCGTTAGTAAATATAGAAAATTGATATGATGAAGTTTAGCCATATATTAGATATATCTATATTTGATCATGTCATTTGCGCAGTACTTTATATTGCAAGTACCTACATTGACGTCATGTTTTCTTATAAAGTAATATGTTTAGGTTTCTGCAATAACATTGTTTAAAACGGACAGTAAAATTATTTATGTTACATCTTACTATTTTTACTTTTAGTAATTTTCAATACACTATTTTCAGCTGATGCATTAAACATATTATATTCTTAATATTGGAAACAATTAGAAAACTGTATACGAATCCATATTATGCGCTTAGTTAAGTCGAAACAAATGGGACTCGCGTTTTACAGATAATAACATTTATTAGCATTCAACTTTTAGTCATGAATTAACTGTACTAAGCATTCGTATTTTTATTTTTTACATACATCAAACGTCTTTTTGTTTTACATGAAAATTATAAATAAAATTATAGTTTTTGTAACTGACTTGAATCAGCATATTCACATTTTTTTCTGTAATGTCTCAATTTTAATATAAAAAATGACATTTATAATTGTGATGATATTTTCTTTCTGTTATTAAGCGTTAATCTAGGCTAAATTGAATTAAATTATGATATCATATTTTTAGAATCTAAAAGATGAATACATTTTTGTTTTATGTACATGTATTGCTTTTGGAAGACAGTCTTGGCATTGACTACTATAAAATTACAAATTTGATCAAATATAAATCTGATATATGTAAGATCACTAGTTTAAAAAAACACTCGTATGAAATACTTTCTGCATGTATTTCTTTTCTTTTAATCGTTGGGAACACAAATGTTTTATGTGTGTAAATACAGTATGCATTATAATTTTAAATAATATGTACAGTATATAATAGACGTAAGGTATATGAGATGAGGGGGTGGGGAATGAACCCTGTCTGTCTCCTACCTTTTTATTGAGTGAATAAATGTTGCTTTTCAGCTGGGGTTTCACCAATTAACATATCGCTGTCAAGTATTACAAATTATTCATGCGTTATTCTTATAAGCTTGAATTTTTCTCTCTTTTTTCGTGTAATTTCATTATCGTTTTGTTTAATCAGTGACTTCAGAATTATTTGAACTGTGATTTCAACGAAACAAAAGTTGTTTACGTCTTCATGCATAGGCAATATTGGTTGTGTGACATATGGATAACCCTTAGTGTTCAAACTGTTGACGTTAAATATGAATGTTGGTAAGATAATTTACTATTTGGTCAGCATCGGTCATCTGAATCAGACACATTTAAAAATGATTCCACTCTGGTATAAATGATTAACATATTTATTCATATAAATAAAAAAGAACATATTTACGACACTGGCTGCGCAGTCTGTCATTTTTATAACAAACCGGTAATTATTCAACGCAGGAAATAACGTTGTGAGCGTTATTTGGCAATTAACATGACATACTTGAAATTTATCGCCTGCATTTACTTTATAGAACGCTTTGACTTCATTATAACTCATCCATCAGCTGTTACTAACAGAAAAAATTAGGTCACATAGGTGTTAAAGATCCTGTATGTTTTGTGATTGATATTGTTACTGTGTGTATACCACACTTGCAAAAAATTAAATATGTATATAATTATGAAAATATAACAATTTTCAAACATCAAAAAATGTGTGCTATATTTAATCAATAAATCATATGCATTCATTTCTTATTGAAAAATTTGACTTAGAATTTATAGAAAATAAATTTCTTATTACCTCCCTTTATTTACATGAAATGTTAAATTCGGTAATATCTTAATAATGCTTATTGGAACTTACAATATTGACAGAACTTAATTTGAGCATCATATTTAAGAAATAAAACCATGAAAAAAATGTGTTACAGGATATTTAAAGCAGCACGCCTCCAGATTCATGCTTATGTTCGTGAAAATTTTGAAAATGTATTCAAAAGTAAATTATTGTTAAAAATATTTAAAATATTGTTAAGCTGACAGAGAAAATAATATGCACAATTCAAACTGCACTTACAACCAATGTAAATTACAAAAAAGAGGTCAAAATATGCCAAATTCACCCTTACTGCGTTAGTAATGCAGTAGAAATATGGTGAAAGTAACTGAAAAATTGGCCATCAATCGCAAATAATATGGAAATTATTACTTTTACCTTTAGCCTTTTTACTTTCATAAAACCTCAATACATTTTTCTCAAGTTTTATTTTCTTGAAATATTTTGGCTCATCTGGAGATTTAAGTGCTGTGGGGCTTTCTGCTCTGATCTGATGTTGATCTATTTTTTTTTTTTTGTTCTTTGGAATTATTGATGAACATATTTTATGATGCAAACATGTTTCTATTTAGGAAACGCGCTTAAGAGCCTTCCTAACCTTTAACAGTGTTTAACAAACACCAAGAACGATTAACGTGTTTCGTTTGTGAAGAAACCAGTGTGTGCCTGGGAGTAAACAAATGAAAAAACGTCATACGTTTACGTAAATATTAGCAAATGTGTCCATTTTGCTTACTTTTTACATTAGTGCTTTTCAGTCATTCACAATTGGAAGACGGAATCATTTAAGCTATTTTATAATTTTCAAGAAAATACATCAGGATACTAGTGTCAGTTAATTGAGTGAAATTAGAAATATATTTAAAAAAGTAACTATTATTAATATGACTGACCAATAAATGATCATAATAAAAATGTTTGTGATTCAATAAAAACTATCTAAATTATGAAAAGACTGCACAATCTTTTCTAAAAAAATTCATTGGCTACATGGGATTATTGATAACCGGTAATTTCTTCGATGTAAAAATAAAGTTTACACAAAAATGGCAAAATGTCAAGTCATTTTAAGTTTTACTCAAACTTAGTTAGGCATAATGCCACTTTAAAACCAGACTGAAAGTTAAAGTAGGCGTATTGTTTCTTCAAACAGCAGTATAACGGATGACAATTACAAATATACACTTAACGTGTCACGTACGTATCACATTGAAGGTTCCATGATAACCGCCGTATGATCACTTCTGCGGATGTTTCAAAATTTCCCAATTTTACCATTTCTTGTCACCCAATTTTACCATTTCTTGTCAAATGTTGAATACTGCCTAAGTCCTTATATTTATAATGGGGGTGAAGGTAACTTGCACTTTCCATTACCATTTCTGAACAGGCTCAATTAAACCGAGCCTGCAACATTTTCAATTTTGTCGTTCTGTGTGTACTGTATAGTATCAAAAATTGAACTGCAACACGGTCGCTAGAAAGGTGATAAAATTGCATGGATTGTGGAAAGATCGTTATTGAATGGTCATTGTTGTTATACTTTACAAAAGGATAATATGGCCTGCAGACAATGTGGTGTAATGTAGATCTAGCTTAGGGAATTTTAAACTTTTTAACAAAATTTAAAACTACACGTATAAAAGCGTTTTGTGTTTATTTACTAAAAGTATAATGTCATAAATTACAATTTTCATCAAGTAGGATGTTTTGTAAAGTAGAACTTAGATACAAATGACAAAAGATGTAAAGCTCTCAAACTACATATATAGTTTTTTGAACTTGATAAATGTTATATTGACTCTTATCAGGTGCGAAAAAACTATATATTGTCAGTAACATAATTTTATAAGTATTAATTCGTACACCCCTGGCTATGATAGAATACGCGTTTATCTCTTGAAAGAATATTGTTCTTCATGACTGCACTTCATTTAGCGATCTACAAGTCTTTTTTGTGGATCTGTGACGTCGTCGCTAATAAGCCAATGAGAACGGCGCTTTTATGAACGAACGGTATACGATATGCAAAAAAAACAGAAAAAAGTAATATGGGAGCATTACTAAAGGACGTCCTTTTTGCTATTAATGCTAAAACAAAACATTTACACTAAATAATGAATTAGAAGATATAAATTTTCATTTTCTTGAAATAGTATGAAACGGAAATAAAAAAAAGAAGAATTATGACTAATAATGTATCACTAAAACAAAACTGATTAGAAAAAGACGAAGGCCGTTTGAACATTATAAAACCTTGATTAAAGGAGTTGTACTACCTACTAAAACAAGGCAATTATGGAAAAGGGTAACCCTTCGAATGCAACGAAAATAAATGCAAACCGACTTGATTCTGGATGGTATCGGCTTAGTTTGCAACATCATCGTTTCAATATATATACTGAAACGTTTAATGTATAAGAAAATTTTGTAAGCGTATTAAAAGGTTAAAAGAGTGCTATTATAATTGAATCAAATAGTTCTACAATAAATTTGAAATCTGCAACTAGAAGTCATCGTAAATGAAATAGTGAGAAACAGATTCATAATGAACGCTTAAAACGGCAAATAAACAAATGTTGCAGACTCGGTTTCATTGAGCCTGTTCGTGGAAGGTAGTGAAAATGCAAGCCACCGTGCAAGCCCAGAGGTACTATATTTTGATAAAATTAGACAGTTGTAGTACCATAATAACACAAATGAAATTGAATAATATTTTGCTAGAAAGCAAAATCAATCTTCGGGCAGATCTTTCAAATGGAACAGAAAAATAAAAATATTTCAATATTTATAGACTAGATTTTACGTAGGTTTATTATGATTCATTTATTAAAGGTCTCCCCCTTTACCTTATTAAATAAGAAATTCACTAATGACCGGTACAATGTAGATGAGACTTAAAACACAGCCTCAAAATAAATTGGAAATGGAGAATTAAAATTCCAACACAAAAGAAATAGGATACAAAATCAACTGTCTAGAAGAAACGATAACTCCTACATTGGCATTAAATTCAGTCACACTTTTCAGTTAACTTCAAGATAACAAGATTACGTTAATTGTCCTCTCTAAGGTTGTTCACATGTCTATTTTCATTTTAAAGTAAGTGCTATAAATGGCAAAGAGAACATTCAACTCGAGTGTTAATGTGCTTGTAATTGAAAAACCATACTGTTTCCATTCAACATCATTAAGAGAATCCTAAAAAAGATCCCTATCATCAACTGAAACCGTGTAATTTTACATTTTTTATAAATCACTTATATTTCGATTAGATCTTTCGAAAACAAATTGCGTTCCAGTAGACTTACTAAACACGACCTCCAATAAAATCAATAAACAGCGGACCATAAAAAACCTTATATGCTTGTTAATTTTTTCTGCTGAATGAAAGTGTCTTTATTAAATACGTAAGAATATCACATGATTTAGATGCAAAATTGTCAAGTTACATACGAGGTCATTTGAAGTGTGGACGTATACATGTAGTTGTAGGCCGACGGCATTATGAGATATAAGGCGGTGGCTGCTTATATATAAATTTAGTTTTTTTAATGGAAATATTGAGTCAAAAAACAAATCGAGCAAAATCAAGGGTCTAGGAAATATACTTCCAACACTATTGTTGCTATGGTTACACATTATTAATTTATGAGCCAATGTACACGGTACATACGTAGACGGACTGTAGCATAATGCTCAACAAGTGCCAAAAAGAAGAGAATGTGAATACAAGACTAGAGTGACACTCCTGGCCTATGGTACAGAAAATGATGGTATAGCTCCATTACATGAAAATATTGCATATACTATGTGTTTTGTTTGTTTGTTTGTTTTGGTTTTACGTCACACCGACACAATATAGGTCATTCGGCGACGTTCCAGCTTTACTGGTGGAGGAAGACCTCAGATGCCCTTCCGTGCATCATTTCAGGCACGAACGGGCACCTAAGTAGAACCACCGACGTTCCGTAAGCTAGCTGGATAGCTTCCTCACATGAAAGAATCCAAAGTCCCTTTCCGAATTCGAACCCACAGCGGTGAGGGCAATTGGTTTGAAGTCAACGACTTTAACCACTCGTCCTCGGACGTGTTTTGAGGTAGGAGTCTGTCCACCTATCATTTTCATCGTTTGCCGTCTATTGTTCTACTGTTCTATCTGACTCATATAAATAGGTACACGCTTCATAGCTATTCATGAATTTATTCATTCATTCTTTTTTCGCGAAGCATTATTATACCTAATTTTCTTGTGCCTCATGTTTTGGACATGTCATGAGATGGAGTGAAAACAAGGCGTACACCTTACGCAGCTTTAAAACACATGTCAATATATGAAAACCTGACGAATGTGTGTTATATAAATCTCTTATTTCACCAGCTATATGGCGGGCGTCTTCCTTTAGCCTAGAGTTAACTGCAGCACCATCATTTCCGGATATCTATGCGGGGCGGATAAATCGTGGCTCACTTATGTTATATCTGACTATATTTATATAACCGAATCCATCTCCTAACCCTGCCATTTCTTACGGTACTACTGTCCTGATAGTTTTTGTATAAATATTATTGATATAAGGGAATGCACGATTTTTATAATACGCTGTTTGTTATTATATAATACGCTCTTTGTTGTTACTGAGGTTTGTTCTCCTCATTTGTACAAAATCTATTTCGGTTTTTTACTCAATCAAACGCGAGCCAGCAATTACATGTAATTTTGCTGTTTTTGATGCCTCCGATAGGATCACATTTTTTCCAGATATCTTATTAAAATGTTTATTCACTGTTTCAGTTAAGCCAGAGTTTTTCGTGTATATACATGTAGCATAGCAGAAAGTCTAAGCTTTCATGTATAATGCTTGTCATTTAAGCATGCTTATCAGTTCCAACTGCCTACCTTTTTTTCCGGCTGCTTATAGGAGTCTATTGCTTATAATTGTCGGTCTGCAAATTAACCCGACTGCTTGTTGAATGTCTATTTTTGTCGGGTGCTTATAACTGTCGCCTGAGTAATAAATAATGAACCATCAAAAATTCAAACACGAAACAAAACACTGCTCTACTTTGTTTCAAGAAATAATATGAATGTGAATAACATCACGTTTGCCAATAAACTATAAAATTACTATACATGCTATGAATTTCAATTTTTCCAGTTTTCATTTTAAAAGTATAATAATTCTATATTTGCTCGTTAAAGCCTTTAACTTGTGTTTATGATTAAAACAAATGTGTTACCATGCCACATTATCTGTTATTCCAGTATCATTAAAATCAGTTCATCATTACTGCTACGATATTCGACTATGCTGTGGATCAAGTAAAGCCTCGATTAGGATAAAACATTCTGATTTAAATGACAGGGTTAAAAATGACAAGACCATTATAATTGTTTCATTGTGTTTGTACCTTTTATATTACAAAATATTAATAAAAAAAAGAAACCAACATAATGGGTTTGCGACCAGCATGGATCCAGACCAGCATGCGCGTCCGCGCAGTCTGATCAGGATCCATGCTGTTCGCTTACCAACTCTATTACAAGTAATGAAACTGATAGCGAACCGCATGGATCCTGATCAGACTGCGCGGATGCGCAGGCTGGTCTGGATCCATGCTGGTCGCAAACGCATTATGTTGATTTTGTCATGACACGGCTCAAATGTTAACCAACAATTTGCAAACAACCTACAGAGCACGAACACATTGAAGTTATTGGTAACCACAAAATCAAATATTTTCTTATTTATTTCTTTCTTAAGGGAAAGTCTTTATTCCATACGAGCTAAAACATTATTTATAGATACAAAACATAGGTAAATATGTTCAATGAAAAATATATGAACAGCGGATTTAATATACCTGTTATGCTACATCATAAATCATATGTTATTACATGTATGTTTTTGCCATGGCATATATTGCAACGAACTTCTATATTTTTTTCTAAAATCTTAAATTTCTTTTTATTCTCGTGGAATTTTTATTTTTGAAACCATTATTTTGATTTAAAATGCATTACACAACATAATACTTGTCTTTAATATAAAATTCTATATAGTGCACGCTTTTGGTTTTCACAATGGTGTAAATAAAGTAAGATTTCCATTGATTAATTTAAGACTTTAAACCAAAAAATTGCAATAATTGTTATGAAATTCATTATTCAACATTAAGCATTTCGGAAGCAAATTCTCTACAGCTTAAAACAGCATTTAAATTCCAAAATAAGTAACATAAAGGAGTTTCGGAACCGAACTTTCTGGTTTGTTATAATACTGTCATAATGGTGATGCTCAATCTACACGTAAATCGTATTTTATTCTAACAAAAGCGTTATAAGGAAATAGACACAATTCTTAAATTTGTTCACTAGTGCCCCTTATACATGCACATTTCTGTCACAGTATATTAAACTTTCTTCGAGATTTTCGTCATTTTATGGTGATATGTGTCAGTAAAATTATAAAAGTTGTTTAGCGAGATTTCGCATGTTGTAAAATACTATAACAAATATACAGAACATAAATAAAAATATCTACAAAAATAATATCTACCTTGAAAATTAGTGATGTAAAATGGGAATTTGCGTAGGACATTATTGTCATTTTAGTGCGCGACGTCAACGTTTCTTAGAATCAAATTACCGTATTGTCTTTACGCTATGCTTTTAAGGTTCAAGAAATATTAGAACATGTATATACAAACTACGAAAACAGTTTCTATCAACATGTCTCATGCTATTGCTGACCATATAAATAGTTCCTGATCGTGCCTCGCCTATGTATGAAGTGCTACATGAACATTTGTATGTTACCTTTGTTAAAATTATGCCCTTAAAGATGTAAAGGAATAAATATCAACGAGGCTGAGTTCGTTCAATACTTTTAATTGAAATGTCCATTCATTGTATGATCTCAGTATATTACTATATTAATATAAAGCTTCCAGTAGATTTAACCCAAGAGGTTAAAGTCACATCACAACTTCACATCAAGCACTTGTTTAAGCACCAATCAATATATAATCAGTATCAAATGTAGATATCAATATGAAGATCAATATGAAGATCAATATGAAGATTAATATGTAGATTAATATGTAGATTAATATGTAGATCAAGCCCTGAAACAAACAAATATAGCAATACTAAATACATGTACATACTGAGATCATTAACACAACACAATATA
>NW_026866408.1:0-86380 GCF_026571515.1 Ruditapes philippinarum
AAGGCTTATATAAGAATAACATTCTGTTCTTGCATATGAATCCACATATTTTGTTTATTAAATATGTCTCCAGGAAACTTAGGTAAATGAACTTACCTCGTCTGAATCGTTGTCATATTCTGCCATATTTTCCTTGGAAATTATGAGGCAAGCACGTGGGACAATAACAAAATCCATAAGTCAAAAATCAAAAGTCATAAATCAAAAGTCATAAATCAAAAGTCATAAGAAAATAGTAAAATAAATCTATAAGTCGAAACTCAAAAGTGACCCTCCAAGGCTTCCATAATAATAACATTACGTGTTATATTCTAGACACTTAAAATTTGTGCAGTTTTTATTTTATCAATATTTAGACAGCAACACATTTATTTAAAAAAAAACATCTATATTTGATATCATTAATTACTGCTAAATGCTGAGAACTGCTCGATGACAAAATGCATTAAATTTACTTCTTTTTTATTCGGTTGCCAATTAACATGTTATACGGAATGGAACATGCTTTAGCTTATGCTTTAGCCTGCAACGTACACAACGTAAAATATGATATTCTTAATGTGGGTATAGACAATTTTCAATTTGATAGAAACGCGTTTCATTTAACTAGTACTTCTAGAATTTAAGGTAAGTTCAGATAAAAACTATATGTCACAAATCTTCTTTATACGATGTATTTTTTTTCAAATCTGTTTTATATAACTATATTAGGACGTTTTCGGGAGTTTTCATATAGAATATTTCAATAGAATTTCTTTAAACTTGGCATGTTGTTAGAATATGATAACAGAAATATTTTAAGCGGAACAAACCGGGGTCACCGTTCTCGTTTTTGAGTTATCTGTACCTGAATCAGAATGTTCTACTTATTTTAGGTAATTTCAATGGCAAATACCTTATACATACTTAAATGAATTCACGTTTTTACTTCTGGATTATGTTTTTCTTTTTATTGTTGAGAACAATACATAATAACATGTAATTCCTGACATCGTTTCTGTTTGTTTGTTTTTTTCAATGAAAATAACAGTAATTTAAATTCTTAAAAAAATAGGCCATTTTTTTAAGAAAAAAATGCACAGGTTAAAAGAAGAAGTGGGAATAAAAACTACCCACTGTAAATTTGTTCTTGAAATTTTGCATATTAACTAAAACGAAGGTAAGCTTCATGAAAGTAAGAAAAAATATTGTATTGTTTCCCTTAATTGTAAATTATCTGCCCTTGAATTTAACAAAAACGTCCAATTCAAGGGCAGATAACTCAAAAACGAGAACGGTGACCCTAATTTTTTTTCACTTAAGTAAGTGAATGTCCGGCACAGTAATAAATTATCACATAATATACCTGCAATGTTTCCAGCAATGTTACCGCTGTGTAAAGCATGCATTATTACAAAGGCGTTACTTTCACAGAATACTTAATTGCTTACTAATACAAAGACTTTACTTTCGCACATCACTTAATTGCTTACTTATATAACATTTAGAGATGCTTAGAGGTTCTATTAAATGTCTTTGCCCCGGAGAATACACGTACTCTTAACTACGTTCTTTATTAAGAAAAGGCTCAACAATATTACTATCATTGCGCTTTGTTCGCAATAATATACGCACTTGGTATAATTAATTTACAAATATAAGTTATAAAACGCACACATATTAAATACACTAGAGCCTTTAATAGTAATAATTATGAGAATATTTACATCAAACAGCAACAGATTATGTTTATCTCTTGAAAATGAAGTAGTTAAATATATATACTAAACGTTTAAAACAGTTATTTCTTTATGATTTGTTTGGTATTTTTGTATCATAGATAATGTGATTATACTTGTAATACTTATGTTATATTACTTTGTCTGCAAGCATATTTTGTTAAAGTGGTCCACTGTATCATTGTAGATTGAAGAAAAATAATAAAACGTTGTAAAATACTAACCATATTAACATGCGGTATATATATTTCGATTGTTTTTTTTTAATAAACTTTAGATTTAATAGTTACTTCAAAGGAATTTTCAAAGGATAAACCGCGAAAGAAACAAAACTATAATTTGTTATCAATTTGTCTTTATTATACATAGACTCTAAATTGAATCTTATTTAATTGATTGATAAATGCAACAAATTATTTCTTCCAAGGACTTCAAATAAACAAAAAACAGGATGAGTACTACCTTTTAATGTTACAACATTATGTTCATACGTACGAGTAATGTGCAAAAAGTTAGTTGCTAATGATTCATTCGCAGGTCTAGTTAACTTACAAAGTTTTATTGATATAATATCTTACACCACCTGACATACCAGACGTTATATAAAAAAGTCTAGTATTCATCATTAACAATGTTATTTTTTGTATAGACCTTAACGCTAATGATTGTCTGTGCGTTTTATTGTTCAGTCTTTGATTGTAACAGGTGTACTGTTTTTTTCTGCTGTAATTCTTTTAAATGAAGTATTTCGGCTACAGTACAAGAATAAACTGTTGCGTATACTGTAAGGCGGTGTAAAAAAAGGTTAACAAGCACAAAACTTAAAAGTGCACTCCGTTTTGCTTTTATTTCTATGATAGCCTTAACATTTAAAAGTTATGAAATGAGACATTTGTTGAATATCTTGTAAAATAATTAACAATTTTGATACGATTAAAGAATCTTACTAAACTTATAAATAAATAAAGATGTTCTAAATATCAACACTTCTTCATTAAGATATGTTGAAACAATACAATTGTTTATTGTGGTTATTCTTTATCTTTTCATCATTATGCCCCATTAATTCTCTTTTCCCCTCGGCAGTGTAATGAATGCATGCAGATAATATGACTCAAAAGAAAGAGCACTTGTTATTGCTTTTATGTCAGCATCTATATAAATATTTTTTCATTGAAGTGTTAAAACATCTGAATTGTTAACTCACGCATGTCTGAAATCATTCGGATTCTCTAAATGTTAATTCATAGCAAATGATTATCTCTGTAATTGCATATATTAAGCTTTAAAATTTATAGTATAATTTATTCAAAAAGTTATATTAAGTGCCGGTTGTAACTATTTAAATGTTAATTCATGAACTACCAATATACGTATATGCAGTCATTTCTTCTTAAATGCAAGAATAACAAAAACAAACACAAATGAAATGAATGAAATAAAGTCACTTATTTTGTTTATGTGGAAGGATTCTTGATAAGATGCATCATATTTCAGTAAATAAGAAAACAATTCTTGGCCCTAAGTTGATAAATATTTGAGCCGAGTCATGACAAAACCAACATAGTGCGTTTGCGACCAGCATGGATCCAGACCAGCCTGCGCATCCGCGCAGTCTGATCAGGATCCATGCTGTTCGCTATCAGTTTCTCTACTTGTTGTAGAGTATGTAAGCGAACAGCATGGATCCTGATTAGACTGCGCGGATGCGCAGGCTGGTCTGGATCCATGCTGGTCGCAAATGCACTATGCTGGTTTTGTCATGAATGACCCGGCTCATTTGTACTAAACGTCAAACATGACGGGATGGTTAGTTTCGAAAAGGCTTAACAACCAGCACAGTAAGTATTTAATTTTAAGAATATGTTATCTTTAAATTTGATTTCATATTTTTTATTATACGTGTAAGACTAAACTGTCAAAATACCGACAAAGCCTTGTTAACAGTGATACAATAATCAATTAATCTGCAATTTAACAGAAATTAACTTCATTTGCAACAATCTGGAATCTTATGACAAGTACCATCTACTACTGCAGATAAAGAAATGCTAAGTTTCTATTTTTTTTTTTTTTTTTTTTTATTTTTTTGAAAAAAAAAACTTTTATTGCAGAACGTTCTTGAAAAATATGTAGAAGGGAATGCACAAACTACAAAGCTGCATTTCCTATTGTAGATCATCTTAAATTTGTCTTTTCTTAAAAAGACTGCCAGGATTTTTATGCACTGTATTGAGTAGAGTTTGAATTATCTTTGTTTTTCAAATTTCAAACTGAAACTTAATTATATCTTTAAATTTCTTATCCTCACTTTAAAACGTAGTTTAAAATGCATGCAGCTTGCCGGCCGTTGGCATAAAACGGGGACAGCAAATAAATAGTGTATATAATCTAATATAGATTATATCTACACTACTTGAATTGATGGAACTTTTAGAAAATTGGAAATCAGCCTTGAACTTACCCCTGCACATCTTTTAGCATAAAAATTAATCATACGTCAAATCTTTTATCTCTTCTGTCATGGATTTGACAAATTGCCCTACATGCTATAAACGATACCAGAAATGTATATTTTGTTCCAGTTCCAGACATCTTATCAGCACAAGTCATGTTTATAACTTATGAAAAATATTCATATTTTTATTGTATTTCTATTTCAGTCCAAACATTTTCAGGATCTATAAGAAAAAAAAGCCTTGGCAACGTTGTATAGAGCTAGTCTTCATACTGTTTCATAATCTCATTCTCAAGGAGTGCATTTTGATACCGAAGTCCTTTAAAATATCAATAAACTGTTCAAGATTTTAGAAAATCAGAGCAAATCTGTTTAACAAATATAGTAAGTTATGATGTAATTTTAACTTATTTATTCCTTTGAATCACTCTTCAGTTGGCCAAGGGGAACGCGTAGGCTTGATTAAGCAATGAAAACATACAGATACCAAAGTTTTGATACGTGCGTGTACAGCTTGTGGAGAACGCCTTTATCGCAGAATGTAAGATTAAAATTTGTGTTGTTCACAGCTGCGATAATCCTTTTATATGTTTCGTAATCAAATATGGAGACGAGCGGTTGAATGAGACGCGGGTAATAATTTTCTAAAATGGGATCAGATTAGGGATATCGAGATTATGATAAAGGTACAATATGCTTTGCCTAAACCTTTTGAATGTCTTAATCGAACATGTCTGGGAGAGAAGACATGGATAACTTTAATGAGAGTTTAGAACAATTAGGTTTTTAAGATATTCTACTTTGACTACCTCGTACGTTTCTTTAAATCCGAATATGTTAGTAAAGCCTATGTTTGTCGAGGTAAAATGATAAGAAGAATGATAAGCAATACAATTTTTTGCCATTAAATCAACTGTTCATTTATTATTTCACATATTATAATATTTTATTATAAGGCAGTAGAAAATACATGTATCTATAATACAAAAAAAAATGATAATGTTTTATCACACACCCGTGCCGATATTGCGACTCCGTAAAAACGGTATTTCACGGCCGTGCATATATTTTGACGTGACGTTATTTGCGTTATACAAAAAAAGAGTAAAGACGCGCTAAATGTTAGCGTTGCACTATAAGCGCGTCATTGAAAGATGATTTTTTTTCACTCTAAACAATCTTTATTTTGGATATGTGATAAACAGAATATTATATTCGTGTAATTTCACTACTAAATTTATTGAACTCGTTGAATAAATTTTTATCATGCTCGCCAGAGGCTCGAATAATTTAACTTTATTCAACTCGTTCAATAAATTCAGTATTGAATTTACACTCGGTCAATATTCTCTATCTATGCACGAAAACTAGAAATATCAATTAATTTAAATTTAATAAATTGAATTGGAAAATGTCATCAAATTTCTTTCTCTACATTTTGGCAAACCTGTACGTATAAATTCTCGATTCTTAATCACATAGCATTATAACAGTATATATTCAGTTCACACACGTTGCTTACATTCCACGAACAGATTATGTAGCAAGTGTTTTGCCCTGATACAAATCTTTAAGAGATAAAACTATTTCAGTTCACAAAGTCTCATTAATTATCCGTATTGCATAGCACAAATTTATACATTTCAAATGTGTGTCAAAGTACAAATACAGACTGATCTCGATTATTATTACTACATGTATGTCAAGATTTTCATTCTGTTTACGCACAGCCTTTGATTTTAACATGTCTCAGATAATTAAAAATAATTTGATTGATGGGCGCTTTTTTAAAGCTGTCCTGTTCTCCATCACTGATGGGTTTTTCCAGGTCGTTCGAGATTATTATTCCAATACTTGTTGGTGGTGATCAATCAAAAATATTTCTCAAGCCTTTGAATTAACATTAGAACACAAACAAACCATGCTCTAATTATGAACCTTCTCATAAAACAGTTTTGATTTTATATTTGGTTTGTGTTTTATTATCTGACAAACATAAGAAATCATTTCGTTGTAGAAAAAAATGGCAGGCGACGAAACAGTTTTATTTTTATTTTTGGAATGAGACATTGTCACCAAAACACAATTCTAATTTATAAAACATATTACAACATCTAAAGAAGTAGTTTAACTATAAAATGATTTAAAAACATTGCTTTTTAAGGGGTCGGTATACTTTGCGGACAACTTTGCAGACAAGTTAAACATAGAGGGATTTTGCAGACAAGTTAAATAAAGAAGGATTTTAGATTTTGCAGACAATATAGACACACCCTATATAATCTATATTGTCTGCAAAATCTAAAATCCTTCTTTATTTAACTTGTCTGCAAAATCCCTCTATGTTTAACTTGTCTGCAAAGTCGTCTGCAAAGTATACCGTCCCCTTTTTAAGGTAAATATTTCTTGAAGCAGTATGTCCCTAAATTTATGCTTATTATCATAAAAGCGTTTAAAATTTTCAAAGAAAAATATTGTCAAGTGAACAGAGCAAATAAGTTACACATTACAAACGGCACTTGAAATGTACGGACACTACACAGAAACAGAAAAATGTCTGAATATGCAAAAAAAATCCCTTACTACATTAGTCACACAGTGGAAGTGTAACATATAAATTATTTCTTATATAGCGACTATACTTACTGTCCTAATAACATTAGATCTTTGTTTTCAGTCTTGTTTTTCTTGAAACATTTTGGCTCATGTGGAAGCATGCAAGTTTTCAAACATAGGTACTACGATATAAATAGCGTATCGTTGAATAAAGTTCTGCATGAGAGTTGTCAAATTCCTGACTATGTTTCAATTTGGGTTATCAAGGTTAAAAATCTGACGTTTGATTTATTTGCATGTTAAACGATTCGCATGAGTTAAGTTGAAGGCTGTTTCCAAGTTTCTTAAAAATTCAAACATTCCAATTAATAATGAAGTAACCTGTTTCCACTATCTACAAGTGATTTTGTTTCATTTTATTTTCATTCCCACGAGTTTCCATTGTATACTTGTTAGTGCCAAGTAGAAACTAAAAGAATGCGTTTCAAACAAATATTAGATAAACTAGTTGTGCATGTCCTCTTATTCGTATCTTATAAATGCATTCTGAAATGTTTGGATGCGGTGTAATTTAGTATTTTAATGGTCGACAAACACCTGTTCTGCGCATAATTTTACATTTATATATTTCTAAGATTATCATTAAAATATATAAATGAATTCACCTACATGTGTTATAGGCGATGACGATTGTCATTCCATAAAATACAACGTATGGTTCCCAAAGAAAAGATAATATTGAACGTTTAACATTTTATTAAAATAAAATAAAAATGCATAATTTGTACACAGTTTAACAATCGTATTAAATTTTAAGATGTGTTGATCAATTTCTAATTGAACACAAATGGAACATTTGTCGATGATAAAACAATAAATATTACAATTGAAAAAATTGAAATATTAGGAAGAATGTTATATTTAAATGTGCGAGTACTCAATCTTAAGAAAAATCGTTGGAAAAAAACTGGGTTTTTTAAAAAGAAAAATCGTTGAAAATAACCTGTTTTTAAGTATATGAATAACTACACAAAAACACAAAATAAGTGATAACATATTAAAAGTACAGAAATAAAATGAGCACCTTAATGTCTTGCATTTGTTACCATATACTTATAAAATTATCTTTGTCTGTTTCTTGTGTATGATCTGGACAAGAATCACATGAGGTACGAACGAGCTTCTTCAATGAGATCTTTTCATAATTAATATATTAAGAAATGAGTCTTTGTTTTTATACCCACCTCCTAGCATTTAGATTGTATAATCTACCGTAACGTAATGTCATTACGTTAGTTAAGTCACTCTTGCCAGTTTGGATAGTCTGGCGTGAGGCTGGCAAAAATATATATCAAAATATGAACATGTGTATATTATACACAAATCAATTATTGATCAAACTTCAAGTCTAGTATTTGTTGTGTCTTACATTAATATTCGGACAATCAATTTTAAAGATGAACAATATAATGCCTTTATTACACAGTTTGGTGATTTTCTAATACACATATTGTAAGAAAATTGTTTTGTTTTACTATCTTTTAAGTTCATAACATGCATAGATGATTTATTGTTCTCACTTACGTATATTGATTGATAAGAAATGATAGGTTTATTAAAAGGTGTCTAAGAAACCGAGGAACAATACTGTATTAGTGGTATGTAGCGAATTTAAAATTCCAGACATTTCGAGTAAGGAAATCTTAGCGAATCGTGCAAGAGTAGAATTAAATGACAGGTTGGTTGATATTTACCCTAGAGGAAATTTTAGCGATTATCGTCAATTCGCGAAATTTGCCAATATTTCCGCGTCGCTAACTCAACCACTCATACAGTATTGCAGTTTCAAATGTTATGACAATTGTGACTTTAATTCTTAATCTTTTAAAAATCCCTGATGCAATAATTAAAACACTTTGAACGCAGTAGAGGTAAATACTGCATATTGATGATTAGACTTTAAAAGACATTTATGCACTTTAAACTTAACTTGTGTTATGACTTAAGTAAATACTATCATATTAATTATTACATAGTATGAATTCTTTCAATATAGTTACAAAAATATGGGACTGTATGGTTGCACAATAAATGCACTCGTCAATGAATACAATATAAAAATATTACACAATACTGAGGTAATTCGTTGAAAACAAAGTTATATTGAAAACTCTCAAAATGAAACAAAGTGTTTAGTAATTCAAAGAAGCTGACTAAAAATACAAAATGCATCTTTTCATCATATAATGTATAATGGCAACACTTTAATCTTGGATTTTCATACCATTCATACACAGTACATTCTAACACAAAATTGTCAATACTATTTGGTTAAACCATTTATGTTCGCTTTTTGTAAGGTAGATGTATCGCTTATTTGAACTTCCGTCTGATCTGATGTCATATGAAGTAACACTGTCATAAACCAGTAGGACTGATTTCACGATATCTGTCGGTTGTGGAAAATTTATTTGTTCGTTTCAAAAAAGGGTTCCGAGCATAAAAGCACTTCATAATATGTGCTTTTTTTCAATTATTATATAAAATCAATTATGAAATATGTTTACACTTGTATTTAAGCACAATTCATTACCGTATGTATGTTTTTTGAATATAGATACTATATCGTTTGAATAACTGCCATTTTATATCTTTTAAGATACGTTACTGATGATGTCCTTCATTAAACAAATTACTTGAAGATTGAGAAATATATATAATAGAGCGAGTGTATTTCATGTTTTTTCTAAACTCCACAAGGGAAAGAAACGTTCACCAAACCATTGGAAAGGCATCCAGATGAGCACCGAATATATTCACCATATAAGGTTAGATTTGTCTTGGGCCAATCTCCGATCAGAATTTTAAAAATATATTGGTCTCTATATGGAGTACAGTTCAACTGATTCGGCATCACTTCACGGATTGTTGTTTAACGCTTCTAATTCTTCGCGAACGGATTGTAATTCAGAATTACCGTTATAAGGTCTAGTGTACGTCTGCTTCAAAAATGCTCTAACAGTTTTAACTGTAGATAATAATCTTTTCTTAGTATATTCGACATCTTGATCCTCCAACCGTTGTGCTTCTTTACGGGGATTTCGTTGGCATTCTTTTTGCCGATTGCTACTTTTTGTATGAACTGAAAAACCCTTGAATAGCTTGCAGAACAGATATATACATACAACACCTGCTAGCAAGATAGCCCACCAGTAATGCTGAAAAGACAAAAAATCACAATTTAACTTTCAAAGGTGAGGTATAAACATGTTAAATTTGTATCTGATTTTTTTTATTCTCCCATCTACTATCCACAAATCAATACGCATACATTATGAACAACAAATATTGTAAACTAGAAACCGTTAAGATCACCTGAAACGGAAAAACTAAAAATACTGCCTCGTATTTATTGCTCATGTGTATATGGATAAAGATAAGTACGTGCTAATGCCATCGCCCTTTACCTCCGACTTAAACGGAACTCAACAATTTGAGATGATTTTTGACTTTAGAAATCATCTGCAGATTTATGCATACGGTGTTGTTAATATATCCTTCAGTGGCGTTTCGTCCTTTAGTAAAAATATGCGTTTGCTTTGAATGTAGGCTGAACTAAATAAAATATAATTTTGAAAGTAGTGAAGTAGTTCAGAAAATAAGAATCTGCATACCGCAGACAGTTGTCAAATAGCAGACAGAACTTATTTTCATACTTTCAGAGATGTTCACTTGCTATTTATTTTTAACATTAAATGAGTGAGCATAAAATGTTACCACCGGTAAGTAGTTGCCATACTCACCCGTAAAATAGATACAATGTTCCCTTCACATTTAGTACCAGGATGGCAATGTTTCATTCTAGGTAATGGTGTATCAGGTCCAGCAACTTGACACCGTTTGTGTACGTCGCAATAGCCAGTTTCCTTGTTACAAGGTGTGCCTGTAAAAAAAACTTTCTATTTTTAACATTGTGGATGTCTCAAATAACTCAATGTTATTCATAGATCGCTACGGTTATTTACTGAAAACAGATAAAATATGAGAACAAAGGTCAACAAGGTAGAGGGACGCTCACAGAACGCAGTACCAGACAAAAACCAACCACGCAAGACCACCGAAACGAGATGCAGCAAAGCACATACCAAAATGCATAATATGGCACAAAAGCCGAATCAGGAGGACAATGTCATAAAAAACGTACCTTCATTATCATTTTACTATTTAAACTTGTAATGTACGAGTAAATATAAGAAATATTACTCACCTGTTGGAAGCTGTATAGGAAGCATTGTTGATCCATTTGAAATGTTTGATAACAAGGTCAAGAACACTGGATGTTGTTTTACCTTGCCTATATCATGTGAACTGATACACTCATCAGACCGCCGTCTCCCTGTAATGTTGAAAATAGTCTTAAGAAACTTGTCACATATTTTAAAGACATACATTTAAAAAGAAAACAATTTATTAAAACTTGTAAATCAACATGCGAAATACATTGCACTAAATTTATGTTATATCGAAGTATTTTCCTCCTAAATTATCAGTTAATTTTAAAAGAATATTTTAACCATTTTTGATAATCAGTAGGAAATTTGTTAACACAAACCGTTTTCGATAATATCATGTATCCTATATAAACCTTACTATCAGTAAGGACTGACTTAGATTGAAAGTCAGTCTTTATAATTACTGATCAAGTTGCAAAATTGCAAAAAAAGTCTGTCACAGATTAACTTACGACAACCAATGTAACACAGCTCCTCTTTCTGTTTAACAGTTAGGTTTTCATTATCATTAGAAATCAAACATTCTCGCCAATGTATAAGTTTACATATCGACGCATTACAGCTCTACAAATAAATAAAAAAATGTGTAAATAAAAAAGATGTGTTTTTCTTTTGACATGTATGAGATGGATAACTACATCTTCGATGCAGTCATCTTATTTAAAGAAAGAAGTCATATATAACCTAATCATGTGATATTAAGCACATTTAGATTTTAATTATGTGGCAAATAATTTGAAGTTGAATAATTGATGACAGTTCTACGAGCAAAAGTAAAAAAAGTCTGGAAACATAGTGATCCCTCGGAAGCATTGATCACAACAAAATTACATGAAAATTGCAGACTCGGTTTGATTGCAGTACAACTTCTTAACACGTAATTACTAAGTAATAACTGTTTATTATGATGTAATATTTCATTGGAAATATACAATCATGCAACATGAGAATGTGATCTAAATAATTCTTTCGTCAAATAATCATATCGGACTCTCGTAAAAAATATTCACATGGACATAAATGATCCAAAAGTATCAATTATGATTTATCATTAGGGTATATAGTAGATTTACCCCTGCGTCACAAACACGTCCATTTCGGCTGCATATAAAACCATCTTCTCGCTGTTGATGTTCAAGTGGGGCTGGACACTTAGAGCCGTACAGCTCTCCAGTACGAAAAAGTTAAGGAACTTGAATATTATATAAGAATTTATTTTAATTTAAGAAAGTTGTCAAGGTGAAACGTGTAGACCCCGGCTATACAAAAGTGAAACGGAATAAATGAGCCTGTTTCGAGAAGCCGTTTATGTAAATTATAAAAATAATAATGAAATACTTGCTTTAATTTTTATTTAGTGTATGGTTTATCCAATGATCAGCAGTTTTGGTCATAATAAAAATCATGTCTCATTAGGGTAATATGATGTTGATATTTATAATTTCCAAATGTGTTTAAGAAGCATCTAGATATTGTACACACTTATATAAAAAAAGGATATTGGCAGTATAATTCGTCGACACATGGTTTAGAGTTCTGACACACAAAATTCTCTGATTTATTTATAAACTGACAAGTACTGCTGTCGCAACATGGTCCTTGACTTGGACTGAAAATACAAAATAATGTAGTTTTGTTTATTAAATTCACAAATTATTTAAAGTATAGCAGTTTTAAATGTGGGCTCATATGATCACATTGCATAAGTCGGTGTGTCTTTTTAAATGCGTAAAACATGTATAAGTAAACCATAAAAGTATTTACTAAATAAAATTTAAATAAAAATACATGACATACATACGTAAATGAAATGAATTTTAAAGCATTTTACTAATATGTCATGAAAATAAAATGTCTGTAATGCATTGCAAGATTCAATAAATTGTTAAAAGAGCATTATCAGTCCATTTTAATAGGGTTATCACATTAATTTAATAAATTTAGTTGTGATCTTATTTTGATTTTTTTTAATTGACTATCATTGCCAATTTATCATAAATCCTACATTAAACCTTTTAAAGCAATAAGCAATACTTTATGAAATACCTGCATTGTGCCGCAGCTTTAAGCATACATCTTAAACCCTCAGTTGCATTATGGGGATGACAGCAATCATCTTTACCAGTGTAACAGTCGTTACCACAGTCACACTCCTCCCCGTCATCAACTATACCATTACCACAATATGGTAACTCACTACCTGGTGAATTAATTATATGGCTAAATATTGTAATGGTAACTCACTGATGAACTACATGTCAGAGTTTAAGATTAGTTACTAACTACCTGATAAAATGTAATACTGATTACATTGTATTAAATTAGTAACCTATTTCTTTTCTTGTTGAAATATATGTCTGAAGACTTACACCTCACTATCTGAAGAAATATATTGTTTAAGTATCAAATCGATAACTATTTACCTATAACTATATAGGATAAACGTAATATTTGCATCTGTTATCTGCTCCACCTATCGGAATAGGTAACGCTAAATAGCTGACATTTAAAGGACCTTTTCTAATTTCTCTACATGAAGAATAATTCAATCCATACCAGTGAAACAAGTTGTTGATTTGTCCATTGAAAGAGCTTTAGAAATATATTTTAGACTACAAGGTGATAGTTTATGGTGGTTTGGTTTGTCCCCGCGTTGTGCGACATTATGCATCAAGTAAAATCCATCAGCTGGTTCCTCTTCCAGATTAAAGTCTGCACATTCTTGCATACTGTCGTGCTTAAAAGAAAAAAGGCATTTATATACACTACGCTCAATTAAATATATTTGTTATAATGAATGCATTGATACAGGCATATTGCAGACAATTTGTATTCTATGAATCGTATTGTGATGTATATAGGTGTCGCCTTCAGTTAAGTAAAAATTTCGAAAAATTGCCTTGTGTAGCGTTTACTTAATTTTTATCACAGAAATCCTAAGTAAGATATTTCACAATAATGTCAACTATTATTTTTAAGACCTGTTACTTACTAGTGCGCCAAATGCATGCGCAACTTCGTGTGTAAACACCAACTGTGTAACCATTGCTGGTAATGCTTGTGTAGTTTCTTGAAATAATGTGATGAATCCATTGTTTTGGTTTGAACATATTCCCCCATCTTTGTCTGTAAATAATATTGATGGTGCAATTATATCAGCTGTAGACATTGAGACCATATAATTATTCGGGAAACAAAACAAAATCGATTTAAGAGAACGTGTGAACATTCAATTAAGTTATGTCGAAACACCCGTTTTCGGTGAATTCCATAAAAAAAATATAACTCATGAATAGACTTTCACTATTAATTTCTGATCTCGTGTTACAAGAAAAGACTACTTGACGTTCAAACAGTCTCTGTTGTCAAAATAGGGTTCGTACCTTTTGATGCATGGAAAGCTAAACCAAGAAGCGGACTTTCGTTGATATACAAGACTCTAGCTGTGATAAGGAAAGACAAACAATACTTTGATTCAGTTGTTGGATATTCGTAGACTTTGTATTCAGCATCTGCTAAAAAAGAAGGAAAATATCGTTATAAAGTGAACAAAACTTCAGCAATACGCTTAGGTGTTACAGATTTGCAAACTTGACAAAACATTTCCAAAGCTGTCAAGATAAAAAGAATAAATGTTCATAAATATACTGAATTTGTCAATAAAGCAGAATTTACTATGATTCCTTTAAACTTCATCTAATTTTACCGTGACGTTGAAAAGGCTTGTCGGTTATTTTGGACCAGTCTCGAATCAATTTTCTCGAAGCTACGAGTACAGGTGCCATATGAGGCTACATTGCCGTAGTCCCAGAGGACAGAACCCACAATTCCATGACTAAGAACCACAAGATCACCGATTTCCTGCATAGCACACCTACCTCCTTGGTAATCAGCATCGTGTAAATCATGATTATAGTAATAATCGTAATCAGATAGACTTTCTTCTTCTTCTTCATCAGCAAACTTGTTGAGCAGCACTTGTCCTTTTAGGTCGTCACGGCATAAAACAGATGTGTTATTATCCTCGCAGTCCATATCTGTCATAATCTGTTCACAATTAATAGGTGGGAAAATAGACTTAATATATTCTTATATGGTCCATTTAATTTAATATCTGGGTTAACAATACTTATTACCATTTCAATTGTCGCTACAACATGGCAGGAATAGCAAAGTCGGTGATTAAAGAGCTTTAATTTTCTAATTGAATTTATGTAATATACTTATGCTTTATTATTACATTACTTAATACAATTATGTTATATTATAGCATTACACAAAAACTGCTGGAATAGACATTATATTAAAATATTTGTAAAATTATTTATCTGTAATATTACTAATATTACTTCTAAAAGATGTATATTTATGTTAATTGAATGAAATTTAATGAAAATAATTTTGATATGATTTACCTTTATCTTTCTAATTTCAAACTGAATTCCTTTCAATCTTTCCTCTGTATCTTGACCTTTATTCAAGGTAAATTCTGTATTTCTGAAGACTTTATTTGCTTCAGACACGTGATTCTCCAACATGAACAAAATATCATAGTGGCTTTTATCCTCGTTCTGTAAAATAAAAAGTACATGTAAAATAAGACCATGTTGTCAAATAATGAACAATTAATATTTTTCATAATTTTACACATTCATTTATTCTATCGGAATAGAAACTTCATGTATTAGTAAGAGTCCATCCAAGGGTAAAATAAAAGAATCGTTCGTATATGGAGAAGTCGAAAAATAAGAATAATGCTATTTAGTAAAATTAAGTATGAGTTTTCATAATCAACGAATATGACTTCTCATCCGATACAACTTATATTTGTCATTTTCGTCCTCTACAAATTGCCTCTGGAAATATTACAGCATAATACCTTAGAAACCATAAGTTTTATGAAATACAAACATATTTCTAGTAAAACATTTTTAATATGGGAACATACAACATAAAACAGTAATAACAAATGTCCAAAAAAACAAATTTACCTTATTCAAATTCATGAAGTATCTCCACACAGTTGTATCAGTTGTTAATTTAACCGTGCATACGTGATGATCTTGTCCATTAGATGGAGGGAGTAAATCTCTTTTCCGTCTGCCTAAAGGTTTTTTATTCTTTAACTTAAAAAAAATAATCGTCGTAATTATATATGGTGAACAAGGTTTAATAGTAATAGAGACGAAACGTTTTGTTTTAAAAAAATCTAAAGATCAACATAATAGCGGATATTTTTTACAGTATAAGTAGTTTTAATGATAACCCAATTTAGCTAATGCTGGTGGTGAAAGAACGAATCTTGTAAATGTTTATGTCATCTAATATGCAGATTATTAATAAAAGATAATATGCTCATTGAAGCCTTAAAAAAGATATAGATGGTTATTAACCTGTGCCTTGCTCCCTGCATGCCGTACCGTGTCAGAATGGAAAGTATGATTCCTGAAAAATAAGACAAAAATAGTTGGGGTTTCTTTCCAAAGGGGTAATCTCGGAAAGTGCATTTTTTTACGGAATGCAAATACAAATATCACATTTTTTTCCAGATAGAAAGACTTGCTGAAATAAAATTTATTTATCATACAAGTCTTTAGAGTTGATTCAGATCTGTTTAGAATAGACCGAATAAATGTCTATAAATGATTCTATCAATTCATAAATAAATAACATTTAAGAAAGACCTGTATGAGACGTCCTGCCATTCCAAATAAAAAGGGTTATTTCAATAGGGATACAATGTGTATCTTCGTCTTTTAAACATAATTTACACTGATCTGGGAGAAGTTGTATATCATTTATTTTGTTAACGTGCTTGTCCAATTCTTCTACTGACCATCGAACAATTCTTATTACGAGTATTCGTAAATGGTGTATATATGATACACAGCAAAAAGACGTTTGTGAATAATTGTTATAATGGTTATAAAATTATTACCATACATAGTCTTTTTCAGAGTATATCACTGTATGAAATGGTGTTGGCTGTTTGAACAACCAGGAACTTGGAGCAATGTGATAAATGGTTTCTCTAGGATGAATTAGTTTTCCTTGCAATGTTCCATTGATCACAGCTATTTTTGCTTCACTCTCAGGATAATCTGTAAACACGAGATGTTATTAAATGAAAAAAACTTTGAAAGTATGAACAAAGCACACATATGACAAAACCTATTGTTTTTCATTGAAACTATACAAAGAATAATTCTCAGATAATGTAGATTTAAAATAAAGATTATTTAATCGTACAGTCAAGTTAAGGAATTAAAATCAAAATATCACAAGCCTTGTTTGATTGATTTTGTTTATTCAAGGATAATAATGTAACAACACCGTAAATAAGGAACTCCAGAAAACACATAAATATATTTTGTATTGGTGAATAAATAGCTTGTATGTTTTGCTTTGATTTGAAATTTATTTGCTATGAAATTGCATTCATCAATTATATCAAAAAATAAAACCCTACCCCTAATATAAACAATAAGTGAAAAGAATTCCAAAAATTATAATCGGTTCTCAACATCAGATAAATGCACATGCAATTTTATTTTAATTTTATTTTTAACAGCACATATTATAAGATGCGATAAGCAGAGTGATAACCTGTCAAATTGCCATTAAAACAGGCAATTTATGGGGGGGGTCTTTTTTTCATTTATCAAGTTCAAGCAACATTTCTTCGTTTGTAATCTGTCTGGTAACTCTTGGGATTATTTCCTATCATTGCAATACATATTTTTTCATAAAATGATATATGAGCGTGTTGCTATTTTTATATTGTAGATCATGGTTGAATATATCATTATGATAAGCGTATATTTACCACAAATCAAAATGATAACTTTTTCTGACATTTGAGCTGTAAGTTTAACACGATTTCAAAAACTCTAGCTATTTTTCTGTAGAGATTAAATGCAATGTTGGAATTTAAACTGCATGAAAAATTCTTTGCATCAATGGGGGTTTTCAAACTTGAAACTTTAATCGTTAAAAGTATGAGGTCACTTTTTTGTCAACAGCAGCTACCTATCGGTTAAATAAAAGGATAGTGTAAGCAATGGTATCGGACGTTAATTAATAACTTACCATAGCGATTTCAAGTAAAAATGCGTATTTATTTACTACCTATAATAAAAGTGAAACTTTTTATAATTAATGTTTGAATCAAACTGTATGAAATTAGCCTGAAAATGCATTTGGCTACACTAATTAATAAATTTAGTTTGATCATATACACGACTCTGGGTGTGAAATATCATCCAGTGTCATCCGGTATAAACTTCTATATAAATGTTATTGTAAAATGACTGTTATTAAGATTATTTAAAAGAAAATAAAACCGTGATGGCTATATTTAATTACAAAAGACATTTTCCTACAAAGTTTATCCTTAAGTTTTCAGATATTTTTTGTTTTGAAATTTAGTTTAATTTCATTTTAACCATGCATAACAGATCTGCTCAATTTTCATTCGGGGCATTGAAAATGTCAATAAAGTTGAAAAAAGGATTGTCTATTATGTCGACATACTGAAGATACGTGTTACTGAAATCATCAAATAAATGTTTACAAGATAATAGGCATTGTATTAAAGTAACATAGCGATGAACATATTATGTGTTTTGCCAATAAAGTATTATACCTGCCTTTACTTGATTAGCAAGAGATTTAATATAATCAAGACGTTAAATTGTCAACAACCATTCATGCACATATTGGGCGTTTTTTTCCATCAAAGCGAAAACATACAGACGTCCTTTTCATGTGTTATCAGCAAAACGTGCGTTTATGTCTTTGAGCATTGCATACACGTTTGATTTATCAACTGTTTGTTGGTGATAATATTTTTTTTTAAAATACACACAAATATTGGAACCGCTTTTTTAACTATACAATATAATTTATTCACAGAATACATCTTTCTGTTGATAACATTTTAATTGTACACTGATACCAACCTGTATCCTTTCCAGTATAAACAAATGACAGATCTGGCGTGGTGGTATTCTTTTTGTGATGCAGAATAATGTTTGATGTTGACTGTACACTTCTTCTCAATTCAAGGGAGAAGCTCCTGAAAAACGTTATAATATAAGTTAAGAATATTGCGTGCATTAATGCCTTTAGTTGAGACTGCTTTATTGTTTTCGTTTGGATATTTTTTGTGTTTAATCATGCAAAACGATAGAATAGTATAATGTATTATAATTCCTTATATCACATCTAACAGCCTATGCTAGTGCTGTCTCACAAACTACCAATCATGAGTTCATATGACATGCGTCGTCTTAGCAATTAAAGAAGGGTTAATCATAAAACACTGTTCTCAAATGATGCAGGTTTTGACATATTACGTACATTTTTTAAAGCATACTCGTAAAACGATGAATAATACTCTCATTTTTGTCAATCCCGAGTTGCTGCATTAAAGCATGTAAATATCTTGCCGCTTATGTCACGCATAAAAAGACCCAAATGTATTGTCATAACTGCATATTTGACATTTACCTCAAAACAATTTGATAATGAACTATTTATGAACATGGTCATTTATAGAAATTTATGTCAATAATTTAGTTAAGCATTCAAATTTTAATAAATAAACATACTAGTACAAAGCACACACCTTTTAAACGCATTCAATTTAATCCGGATTAAACCTCCTGACTTGCCGCTTTTTGTATGTAAAAGATGAAGGTCATCTATATCGTAATGTAATGGCTCATAGTACAACAAACGCTTGTCCAAAAGCTCTTCCTTTCCTATATCAAAATACGTATATGCAGGTGATATGCTAAAATAACGTATGGTTATTTATGAAGTATATTTCTAAATAGCTTGTACTTACATACATTTAAAGTACACTTTGTTCGTAATTTACAAAAAGTTACATATCTCTTGCAGACGAATATACATCTGTCTGATATGTTTTGAACTATTCCAGCTTATCAGAAGTAACATCTTCAAATTGCCCAATCTTACCACAAAGTAAACAAAAAGGCTTATGACCACCTGCATTTTAAATAAAAAACATAAGCGCAAGAGAGAAATGTTAAAAATTCGTTATATTATATCTGAGATAAAAACATTCTAATACTTTTTTGCACAATCACTACAAACTACTTTTGAATAACATAGCTCTTTAATTTTTTTTAAATATTATCACAGTGTTTGGTTGCTAAAATCATGAGATATGATAAATTATGACACCTCTGTCTGGTTTTGAAACGAATTATGACTGTATGTGAAATAAAACGAAATCATTGTTAAGGAGTTTATTACATGAAATAATATACTTCACGTCTAGATAATAGATAGTTTATTTGTAAAGAATACAATAAATAATAAAAATATAAATTATCATGCCCATACAATCTGATTAATGTAACTGTCGAACTGACCTTAACACAAATTCTATTTTCTACAAATTAAATATTAATATACCATTATTGAATATACCGCTTGTAAATGTAAATAGGAGTAAATGCGGCTAATTACCTAGTAATGTAAATACTACAGATACTTTAAAGACCCTCATAAAATGTAACCCAATCTGTCATAAAACGATGATACAATTATGAATAAAAAACGGAAATTGAAAATATAAATCAGCGAGCTAGTCGGGTACACAATGCCAAGGTCAAAGTCAATATTGGCCGTACACTCTTTTTATTTTACGAAATTTGAATGAAGTTATCTCAAGTGTTCATTCATATGATTAAGACTAAATCAAATAATGTCTCTGTATGTCAAAATATATTGCAAAGAGATATAAATTACAGCGAAATTGATAACAATCTGTAGTCACACACAACATTTATCAACAGTTAAGACTATATTATGATAAATTAAATACAAAATTGATGTTGTAATAAAATCCCCGAAAATGAGCCAAAGTTTCCCTTCTGATACTGAAACAGTTTAATTGATGAACTATGAAAGCCAAATCTTTGGTTTTAATGAGTCTGTCCTTGGTCGGCACTACTTTTCTGCTGATCAGCGTGCACCAGTCAGCCAAAATCTAACAAAATAAGTACTATTGCTTTAGCATACAAATGAAATATCTTTAATCCGCCTAAACTGACGTTAAGGAATGTGCATATGGCATTATGTTATATTAACTACAAGAAAAAAATGGTTACAAAGTTTGCAATTTAAAGGCTCATATGATACCAAAGTTCGGATTTATGATAAAGTTAACCATGTTTCAGACCTAATTTTATAAACATTTTATTCTGATGATAACAGTAAATATTGCATTAATCAGCAATAAAACAATATTTGACATGCCTGTGAGGTAAGGAACGTGAGAACGTGAGAAATAACAAACTTTCAACAGTTCATAATGAAAAAGATGTTTATCTGTGAATTGAATTGCTTATCTAAAAAGTTGAAGAGGTCTGTTTTGATATATAAACATTTAAATTTACTTGAACAGCTTTTTGATGACTAATTTATCTTCAATAAATATAGATCGATTTATAATGAAGTGTATATTTTATTTCTCCACTTACAAATTACTGACAAGAAAAACTTTTACTATTTCAAAAGTATATGAATGATCAACAGCGATCATGTAGATATTTTCCCCAGATAAAATCCCGTATTACATTGATAACATAAGACATATAGTTATTTTGCAGAATATGGTAATTTCAAAATGTCAATATGTCTCAGCTAAAACATGCCGTGTACTTGGGGCTTCTGACGGCTTGCAGTTTATCCAGGATGTTTATTTTTAATTCCGGATGAAAGGAAAGTTCAAGGATGTCATCTCCGTTTACAACAAGTCTAGTTAGCACAACAACCTAGCGTCTAGCTGACAACAAATGCATTATTTCGAGTAAGGTAATATATTTTGTAAATTAAAATTTAGATTGAGTCTCAAAATGAAATACTTGTTATTTGAAGTAAACCTTTAAAAAATCGATGAAAAGAAAATAATTTTCTTTAGTGCTTTACACATTGCGTATATACAGCTTTGTAAACATCTTCTCGTCTTAAGTTCTTAAGTTATTAGCTAATCGTAAACAAAAAATTTGGAGTGTTTGAGATATAACTCTTACATTTTTGTTGATGATAATTAAAGTAAAATCATGTTTGCAAAATAATTGTCAATGTCTTAAAACAGAAAATATTTAGAACTTTAACATTTTGAAGAAAACTTAATTAAAAAATACATCATCATTATATTTCTGACAAAACGATGCCGCTTAAAGTGCACTTTCTAAGTCCTCAATTGCTATTCATTATCTTAGTTTCTGGTTGATAAAATCATAATTTATGTAAAATAATGATAACTCTGTCTGTTTGTGAAACGCATTTTGACTGTAAAATAAAACGAAATCATTATTAAGGAGTTTATTTTATGAAATATTATATATTACACGTCTAGATAATAGATAGTTTAATGATATAAAATACAATTAATCATAAACATATAAATTATCATTAACAACACAATCTGATTTAATGTAACTGTCAAACTGACCTTAACATCACATTTTCTTTCAAATTAGATATTTACATACCATTATCAATTATACCGCTTGTAAATTTAAATAGGAGTAAATGCGGCTAATTATCTAGTAATGTAAATACTACAGATACTTTAAAGACCCTCATAAAATGTTACCCAATCTGTCAAAATATGCTGATACATTTATGAAAAATAGAAAAAAACGGAAATTGAAAATATAAATCAGCGAGCCAGTCGGGTACACAGTGCCAAGGTTGTAATCAAAAGTCAACATTGGTCTTACGAAACTTGAATAAAATAATCTTAAGTGCCCCCTCATATGATTAAGATTAAATCAAATAATGCCTTTGTATGTCAAAATATATTGCAAAGAGATATAAATTACAGTGAAATTGATAACAATCTGTAGTCCGAACATTTATCAACCATTAAGACTATATTATGATAAATTAAATACTAAATTAATATTGTAATAAAATCCCCGAAAATGAGCCAAAGTTTCACATTTGATAAAACAGTTTAATTGATGAACTATAAATAAAATGAGTCTGTTCTTGGTCGGCACTACTTTTCTGCTGACCAGTGTGCAACAGTCAGCCAAAATCTAACAAAATAATTATTATTGCTTTCATTAATTGCTTTTGTTTGCATTTAGCATACAAATGAAATATCTTTAGTACGCCTAAACTGCCGTTATGGACTGTGTATATGACATTATGTTATATTAACTACAAGAAAGAAATGGTTACAAAATTTGCAATATAAAGGCTCATATGATACCAAAGTTCGGATTGATGATAAAGTTAACCATGTTTCAGACCTAATTTTATAAACATTTTATTCTGATGATAACAGAAAACATTGCATTAATCAGCAATAAAACAATGTTTGGCATGCCTGTGAGGTAAGGAACGTGAGAAATAACAAACTTTCAACAGTTCGACACTTGTCATAATTGAAAAAGATGTTTATCTGTGAATTGAATTGCTTATCTAAAAAGTTGAAGAGGTCTGTTTGATATATAAACATTTAAATTTACTTGAACAGCTTTTTGATTACTTATATATCTTCAGTGAAATAATCGATATATAAAGAACTGTATATTTTATCCACTTGCAAATTGCTGATATTTTGCGTTTTGCTGAAAACTTTGAGTATTTCAAAAGCGTATGAATGATCAACAGGGGATAATGTAGATGTTTTCCCCAGATATAACCCAGCATTGCATTAAAAACATAAAACATATAGCTATTCTGCAGGAGGAGCAATCATGCAAATGGTAATTTCAAAATGTCAATATGTCTCAGCTAAAACATGCCGTGTCCTTGTCTTGAATTTATAGAGCTTATCACGGCTTGCAGTTTATCCAGGATGTTTACTTTTTTAAAATCCAGATTAAAGAAAAGTTCAAGGATGTTATTTCTATTTACAAGAATGCTAGATATCACAATGACCTAGCGTCTAGCTGACAACAAAATGCATCATTTCGAGTAAGGTAACTTTTTGTAAATTAAAATTTAGATCGAGACTCAAAATAAAATGAGCCGCGTCATGACAAAACCAACATAATGGGTTTGCGACCAGCATGAATCCAGACCAGCCTGCGCATCCGCGCAGTCTGATCAGGATCCATGTTGTTCGCTATCAATTTCTCTACTTGTAATAGAGTTTGTAAGCGAACAGCATGGATCCTGATCAGACTGCGCGGATGCGCAGGCTGGTCTGGATCCATGCTAGTCGCAAAAGCACTGTTGGTTTTGTCATGACGCGGCTTAAATAATTCTGTTATTATGAAAGTAAACCTTTCAAAATTGATGAATAGTTAATGATTTTCTATAGTGCCTTACACATTACATCTATACAGTTTTGTAAATATCTTCTCGTTATTAGCTTATCCTAAACAGATTCTTTATAATTGTTTAAGATAAAAATCTTACATTTTTCTCTTGATGATTAGTAAAATAAAATCATGTTTGCAAAGTTTTAGTAATTGTCAATGCCTTAGAAAAAGAAATATTTTGACCTTCAATATTTTGAACAAAACTAAATAAAAAGATATATCATAATAATATTTCTGAGCAAACGATGCCGTTTAAACTGCATTTTCTAAATTCTCAATAGCTATCTCTTATCACAGTTTCTGGTTGATAATATCATGAGTTATGTAAAATAATGATACCTCTGTCTGGTTGTGAAACGAATTTTGACTTTATGTCAGATAAAACAAATAACTTCGTAGAAGATTCTATAATATGTAATAACATATTAAATGTCTAGACAAAGTCTTATTTATTGGAATGAAATACAATAATATCAAACTTGTCATTAATACACGTTAAATGTCAAATGACAATTAATACAAGTACTCCAAATATTAAATATTTGAAGCGCGTCACTCAAAACCAACGATCAATGTTTAAGCGACAGCATGGTAATACAGATTCTCATAGCCTGCGCTATTTCCTGCGCAGTCTGATCAGGGCAACCATGTGTTACTATCACGTCGCTACTTGTTATAGACTTTATAGCGACAACAGGCAGAATCCTAACAAGACGTTGGCCGGATGCCGAAGGCATGGTCTTGGATTCATGTCGGGCTCGCGCAAACCGAGCTATGATGTGCTTAGTTGTCATAGACGACGCTCATATGTAAACAATCAGTCAGAAATTACGCTGCATTCGTTTAAACGATTATTAAAATAGTGCTAATATAGAAAGTATTATAAATATAAGATTCGATTTATACTTTGAGAGATATGCTATATTAAAATGTAACTTGAAAAATCGTTTGATTAGACACGATGATACATTCAAGACAATTTGGAAAAAGAAACCGTAATCATTTTGCTAGTCGAGATCACAATACCAGGGTTATCAATTCAAATCAATTACTGTTCTTAAGACAGTGTGGAAATGTAGTTTTTTAAGGTGCAAGTTTCAATGAAATTAAGTAGTAAACAAATACATGCTGTTTAAATTTTATCTTATATAGAGTGTTTGTATAAAGTCACAACTGAATATGAGTGATTAAAACCGGCTGCGCACACGTATAATATATCAAACGTCTAAAATATTAATACAATTATTTATATTGAATCTTTTAACTGATTTTACTACTAGAAAAGATAATTCAGCATATCCTTTGCACGAGTCAGCCATGTAATCTATTTCTTAGCGTATTATTTCGATGTCATATTGTTTCAATAATCGATAATAATTAATAGGATCAACGATGATTGTAAAGATTATAAATTGAAAATTAATTGTTTTTTACGATATATATGATTAATCCCCCAATATATTGTAATATTTAAAGTTCATAATAATCATTAATGGTCGATTAATAATTAATAGTAATGATTTATGTTGAATAAATTATAATATTTGTGTATGTCTGTCTTTAATTCTACTTAACCAAAAATAAATGAGTCGCGTCACGACAAAACCAAAATAATGGGTTTGCGATCAGCATGGATCCAGACCAGCCTGCGCATCCACGCAGTCTGATCAGGATCCATGCTGTTCGCTATCAATTTCTCTACTTGTTATAGTGTTGGTAAGCGACCAGCATGGATGGTAGATAATAATAATTATGGCATAATAATTTGCAGATGGATCCATGTTGGTCGCAAACCCATAATGTTGGTTTTGTCGTGACGCGGCTCAAATGTCATATCATATTGATCTATTAAATAATGTATCGGTACCAAATGTATTCGAGAAACAATATACTTAAACAACAAGTTAAAATGGTTACAAAGTTTGCAAGATAAATTTGCAAGATAATTTAGTCATACAATATCAAAGTACCCACGAATGATAATCCCAGTTTATGAACATTTTGTTCTGATAGCAGCAATATAGCAGCAATATAGCACATTAATCAGCAATAAAACAATATTTTTGCACATTTTTAGTGAAGAACTTGAGAAATAATAAATTTCTAACATTTCGACACTTGTCATAATTGAAAATTATGTTTATCGGTGAATTGAATTTCTTATCTCAAAAATTGAAGAGTTCTGATTGTTATATAACCTTCTAAATTCTCTTGAACAGCTATTTGATTACTTTTTTATCTTCAGTGAAATAATCGATTTATAATGAACTGTATATTTCATTACTGCACTTGCAACTTGCTTACATAATGCGTTTTCCTGAAAAACTTTCACTATCTTAATAGCATATGAATGATGAACAGCAGATAATGTAGATTTATGTATCAGTTGTAATTCAGTATTGCATTGATAACATAAGATATATAGCTATTCATTCATGCGAATGTCTCAGCTTAAATATGCCATGTCCTTATCTATAATTTTTAGACTACTGGTGGCTTACAGTTTAACTAGGTTTTTTTTATTTATTCAAAAGAAAAGATATTACAAGGACGTCATCTATATTTACAAGAAGTCTAGTTATCACTATAACTTAAGTGTCCAGCTGACAACAAAATGCATTATTATCAATAAGGTAACATCTTTTGTAAATAGAAATTAAAATCAAGTCTCAAAATAAAGTATTACTGTAATTATGAAATGCATTTTCAAAAATCTATGATAAGAAATACTTTACTTTTGTGCCTTACACATTACGTTTATACAGCTTTGTGTATAATATATCAAGGACAGTCTTCTTGTCTTTAGTTATCTACTTATCGCAAACAGGAAATCCTTTGGTTTGATTAAAGGTACAAGTTATACCATTTTTGCGTAATGATGATAAAATTCATTTTGTTTATGTTTGTAAAATAATTGTCTTTTTCTGAGAATACTTTCATTGAAAATATTCCAGGTATATAAAAATATGTTATTTAACCATAATCTCGAAAACACGCATGGTATTTTATATTTACACGTTTGAAAGCTTGTATCGGCATAATAATTTGCAGACTTATTGAACTAAATGCACGGAATTCATTATTCAAACATCTAATTGCCTCGAAATTCTATTTTTATCCAATTGATACAAATATTATGACTGATTTTTTATAATTTTACTTTTCTGGCGCAAAATCATGTTTCAATGTTGCAAAAGTGAATAAAATGAGAACATTCAAAAGAATTACATTTTATACAAAATCATATTTTTTGTATATATATCTTTTATTGTTAAAATCACTAATTCATAATGATGTATCTGAGTGTTCAAAACTAACCAGAATAATAAGAAATTAAAAAAATTACTCCTGTATTACAATTTTTAATTATCATTTAAATACATGTTTAAACTACTGTACAAAATATAGTCTACTTATATTTTCAAACACAATGATACAGCAAGGAAAATAATCACCATGATTGCCTCAAGTTATTTTTCCTCCGTAATAGTGTAATAAAATAAAAGTATCGTTCATTTCAATCTTAGAAATACTGAAATGACACTGTAAGAATTAGTCTACTTTTAAACATAAGAGTTCTAGACATCAAAGAGCACTGAACGTTGGCAGATGTTGAAGGCATGAATTGAAATAATTGCAAGTTAAGAAATATCTAATCCTACTTGTCATTGTGTTTATTAATACAGTGCAATTATTGTGAACAAAAAGGCAAAACGTGGTGTGCAACATTTATTCCATCTTGTGAAATTGTCATTTTCTTTTACGCAAAAGTTATTTTATTTTATGTTTTTAATTTGTTAGATGAGTTTTGCATTTTAATGGTAATTTTTTTTTTCATTGAAAATAACAATATCATTTATGCTTCAAAATATCCCCTTCTCCGTCTGAGATGAAAATCATTTTTTAAGAAGAAGAACGTTACTAAGTGAATTGTTTTCGGCAAACGAGCTATTGTTGTTTCTTAAAATTCACAGTCAGAATTATTCAAAGAAATTTTTAAATTGAATATTCGCCTTAGCTGACATTTTTGATTAAATTTTAATGTATATGATAGATGATAGATTTAATGAAAGATTAAAAGCAATAATTAATTGAAATATTTGAAACAAGAAAATAGTTTTAATGAAATATAATCGAAATAGAATAGTAGTTACAAACCTGTAACAAAATTAGTGCCCAGAGTTATCTCAAACAGTAATAGAATTAACGCGACTTTTAGCTGTCTCATTTTGAACTACATATAAATTGATCTCAACGTTTGACAATAAGTATATCCATAATGAAAATGAACATCATTTGTTCGTCTACATAATTATGATATAATATCCTTGCACGCTTTTATCAGCACGGCTAAACTGTTTACTCTAAACATTCGGCTAGTTTAACTCTATTTTATATCTTACCTTTACGCACATGCGCAGTCAGAATACAAAACCGTCAAGGTTTGCACTACTTTTGTTTGATTGTTTTGTTTTGTTTTGCTTACCAGTTTATATCTTAAGACGTTATTATCCAAAAGGGTCATTTAATAATTATGTTATATGTACAAATTATTATATGGTATGTAATTTCACGAAATGTAAATGAGTTGACTGGTGAAACCAATATGTATTAAACATTATCAATACATTTAGAACTATTCATCAATTTCATGCTCTTTTTTTTTGCATTTATTTCGTTCATCAAGGCCCGGGTCTTTTATGTACTTCAACATATTACTGATGGAAAGAAACAGCATTTATTTACGAACATGCATAAATACATAGCAGACACACATTAAGTAAACGATAATTGACTACAAAGTTGTAGAGTACATTATCGTTATATCTTTTTTAACCTTGTCCCAGCCAACATTTTATATCGGCCCGACATCAAACCGACATGGTTTTCTATGACGGCCCGATGTCGGCTTTAACCTCGGCTGCAAATAGGAATGATGTTGGCCCGACATCGGCAGAACAATATCGGGCCGACATCTTAACGATATAGGCCCGATATTTCTTGCCGACATCGGGCCTACATCAAAACAATAGCGGTGCGATGTCAGCCAACTGAATCCTATATCGACCAGGTATCATCCTAATGCTAGCATGTTGATGACATCTAGCAGCAAGCACTTGGCACAACCTGCAAAAATACAAAATAAAAGATAATTATTTTACAAAATTAGATAATAAAGACATATATTTTAACTTAAATGTGCAAATGACAATCACAACTATGATAATGCATGCCGCGAAATCATGTGACAAATATTTTCAAACATAATTTTACATCTAAAAAAGAGACAAGCAGATAAATTGTGTTTTTCCAATAATTCTAAGTGTAAAAATCAAATTATTAACAGCGTTTACAGATTTGTTGAATCAACATTACATTAATAAAACATGCTTTTCATCACCTTCCTTTGTTAGCTTTTCTTTTTGGCGCTTTATCTGTTAATTGTAGGACTGCAGTGAATATTTTCAAGCTTTTCGTTTAAAGAGTGATTTTTATGTAGTCAAAACATAAATATTGAATTTAATAACAAACCACATATCATTTCCAAACTCAACTATGATTATTTTAGAAATTCATATCAAAATGTAGAATTATTTGCTGCATGATTTTCAATTCAACAGAAAACGCAATATCGTACCGATGTCAATCCGATATACAAAATACTTGCATTGATAGGTCATGTAGGCCCGACGCAGACCCGATGTATCTTTTTTGATCTAACATGAAATTTGGTTAATGTTGTTCTAGTAATTGAAATCATACACAGGACAATTTATTCACATTGTTAAGTAAACAATGGCATTGCAATTAGAATTTTTCAAAATACTCAATATGTCGGCACTGCAGCGGCCCGACGTCGGCCAATAGTCGGCATATTTTGCCGACATGCCGACATTAATCCTATATCGGCCCGATATGGTCATGCTGGCTGGGGTATTACAGGTCAAACAATGTTGTCTAAGACATGTTTTACATGCTGTTAATAAAACCTGTGAAAAAGGATCTCCATTCACAAAGACTAGTCACCAGTATTCACATTTTAATTATAGAAGGTCAAGCAGGTGCTCTTAAGTAGTATAAAACATCCTGAATACCACCAGGAATCTCTTTTTGTTCATGGTTATCTTTTCCAAATTTCATATACTTATTATTTTCGTTACATATATGTATAACTACCGTATTTATTTCTTTTGAAATATTTAACGATTTTTCATTCTTTTTCATATAGTATTGTCACATTTTTAAATTTGTTTTCAAACATTTGTTGAGAAATTTGCGACGTCAGGCAATACTATATTCCTTATCCCGGTATAAACGTTTCCAAAAAAATAGGAAAAAACAAATATATATTTTAGTTTAGAAATGAAATAATAAATCAGAACTCGGACTAGTAAGTGAACATTCCCACTACCTTGCCCATTTTCTAACACTTAAAGGACAACTTTTTAAAACATCTATCATCGTTTCCGTTCCCGCACTTGTGACTTATTAAGAGACGAATGCCTGCATATGTGTCATTTTATTATAATAAAGCCGTGAAATTAATTTTGTTTTCCAAAATGTGAGCTCACAATAAGGAGGTCTCAATGTGTCATTGCTTTCAAAGAGTCTATTAACAAACGTTTTGTATGATGAACCATTTATTATCATTATTATTATTATTATTATTATTATTATTATTATTATTATTATTATTATTATTATTATTATTATTATTATATGCTACCAATGGTGAATATCAGACTGCATACGTCACGTATCTTTATGGCACTCAAAATGTCACTCTTTGTATGGTAAGAGTCATTATATTACCCGGATTGTCTTACGTTGATAATGTTATTGACATAGTTTTTCTTATATGCAAATTGGTCTATAAAAGTTTAGATTAACAATCTACGTCAGATCAATAACATATGATTCAATCAATAACAGTCATGTTCCTTACGTGCTTAGAATAAAACATTAAACATGTATTTAAATCAAAATTAATTTAAATCACTTGACTGAAAGTAAAGTCCACCCTTTGCTGCTTTGGTATTAATCTTTAATTTAACTATTAAACTGTAGATATAAGCCAAGCATGTAGTTTTTCTATTTACAGACATGTATTGAATTCTATGTTGAGATCTTCTAAGATCAGAAATAAGTATAAATAAATTATGTGACTTTACTTAACTTATTACAAATGTTTGATATTATTGCAATTAAGAGGTAATAACTATAAATACATGACTCATAAATTAATCATCGTTTAAAATACTTATAATCGGTAATCAATATAACTCTTGGAATGATTTATATGATAAAGCATATTTGCAATGTAAAAAAATTGCCGTTATTTCATGAATATATAATATCCGAAACTCATAAGTTAAAAATTAAAATACAAGTTTTTACACATAAATATATATGCATTCATATCAAATAAACTCTGACATTAAAACAAAACAAGTGTCCATTCCTTTCATTGATTGTATCTTTATGCATTTATTACATTGCTTAGGGACACGACAATTAATTGGGCATGCTGTTATAACGATAAAGTATAACCAACCACATTAAACACTTTTACTCCTTTAAAAAGACCTTGATGAATCGGTAGTAATATCTTTATTTTGTTGAATGTGATTGCTGAGATAAATAAAGGATACTGATTGAATGTAGATTTAATACTTAATTTATTGACTGTATTGAATAAAAGCATATTATGAGAGCCTCTGGCGATCATAATATTGTTTTATTAAACGTGTTCAGTAAATCTTAGTATCAAATTTACACGAATATAATATTCTATTTATTAAGAAACGTTTACATTAAAAAGAGCAATTTTTCGTTGAACCACCAACAGAGGGTTGTGTTTTTGTGAAACGCAATTGTCGTCGCGTCGAATTGTTATTAAGCTAGACAAGTGTAAAATCGTTTATATTTAATGGGTTTGTTAAAATCATTCGTTTCTTGGGCATCATGTGCTTTTACAAAAAGATTTCAAAAGAAATTAGACAGACAAGGTTCCTATATGTATATTATATATTTCTTTACGGTGACGTATGCACTGCATATTATCTGCATTAATGCATTAATGTCAAAATTTGACATTTAGCTCAGCGGAGCACTAGAATTTTCAACAATTTAACTGATATGCACCTATATTAAATAACAATTTACAAAATGCTAAATGCTAACTATTTCTGCATATCTTTGTGCAACATATTAAATTTCAGAAATGTAAATTTATGATATTTGGACTGCTTATCAACTGCTGACAATTTTGAAAGCGGAGATTTCGCGATAGCAATAAACACAACGTATAAAGGTAAAATTTGCAGACTCTATTAAGCGAGATTTTGAGATGATTCATCTCCTATGCCCCCCTAGCACCGCCTTAAGCAATAATGAATCGTGAAAACAATTAAGTTTTTGTAGTGGAATCAATTATCCCGATTAGTCACAAGATATATCACAAGACTTAAGTAAGGTAAGTAAAAGCATTTCACAGCATAACATTTGCTATGAGTGTAAAAATATAACAATCAGCCTAGGTTATAATCTTATATTTCTCCGCGGTTTTCTTTCTTTTTTATTCCTTGCTCAATAAATCTAATAATTAAAAACAGTAAGTATTAAGTCGGAAAGATAATGTTATGTTCATTATATGTAAACTTAAAATAATTTTTTTCAAATCTTCTTTTTATAACAAAAGAGTTTGTAAAAAAAGTTCCTAAAGTAAACAAAGTCATGCTTACGTATAACTCTTTTTTTTATCAATAAAATTTAGATGCTTGGTAAAATATAGGAGTTTATGTATTCGTAAATCCGTAAATCTATCATTCCCTACGCTTTTCGTTTCTATATGTCTTTATATCAGCATGGGAAATCAGCAGCAAAACATGAAATTTTAGTAAATTACGCGAATAAGTTTCATTTCATTTATAAAAAAGTATTAGATGTTTGAAATGGTAAACATTTAAAGTAATGTAAAAGGTGCTTGTACAAGATGCTGGTGTTTTTAATTGCTATTATTGTTATTTTTCAAAATATATTAACAGGTCTAACCAGGTCTAGTCCTCTTTTTTCAGTATTGAATATCAATCAAGACTTTAAAATAAAGAAAGAAAGATCGTAAGCAGGAAATAAATCAAGGCTCGAATGTACATCTTTATTTCATTAGGCTCAAGTAAGATCAAGGATATAATGTTCTGTGGCTGTTATATTTTAGTGTCAACTACACTATTTCTTTATTAATTTATTTATTTTTTTTTTTTTTTGTATGACTAACCTCAGAAAAGTAGATGTCAAGGATATATTGGAACAAATGACTAAACTGACCAAATTAAAATGTATTATGCATTGCTTAAACATCATCTTTCTTTAAGAAATATAGCTGTTTATAGTACTAGATATCTCTGTGAATTTTAATATCACAGATATCTGTCCTATAAAGTTTAAATATCCTATAAAGTTATAGTAATTATGTTCCCTGCATTTCATTAAACTAATTGCACTGAGTAGTCTGGGGAAAAGGGAGGAGGTCTGTCCTTAACATGAAAGTATGTTTGTTTACCAAAGCATCATTTATAGAAAGGTGCATTATGATAAACGCTGTAATTAACGTGCATCGTTGCATCATTTATGCATGCATTTTGTTGTGTAAAGAGATAATCAAAAACAGATTAATAATAATACAGATTAAAGGAGACAACAGTTACGTTTATAATGTTTTTTCTTTTATCATTATCTTAATATTTGATGTTTTTACCAATAAACATTGCAATTTTAACCTTGTAGAGTTTAACAGCTTTTCACTTATTTGTTCGGTAGAATGTTACTTTTTACACATAATGAAATACAAATATATGTTTGAACAGAGATTTAAAGTATTAGAAAACATGATTTCAAGTTGCTATCGTGACTTCTTACATCAATGTTTGTAGTATCTAAAAACCGTCAAATAGGGTCATAAGTTCAGAAACTGCCATAGTATATTTTTATACTTACCATTAAGACCATCACATAAATCAAAGCTTCAGATTTTGTTTATCTTATAAATAACACAGCAAAAAACACTGTTGAAAAACAACACCTTGTCAAGTCTTTACCTTTAATACTACTAGTAGTTACTAAACAAAAAATGTAATTGTAATTTATATGCATTCGCTTATTGTTTTCTATGCTATTCTTTTCCCGTTTCATTTCACTAAAGTGGAGATGTTATGCTATACTGGCATCTTGCGCTTCAATTATCAAAATATTTTAGATCTGATTATGAATTAATGGTTGAGGGGTACACACCATTTTTTATCTCACTGTTTGTTACTTATGTTATTTCAAGAGATAAAAGAAGAATAAAACATGTTGAACAATTAAGAAGTAGAAATATTTATTAACCAGGCTTTAAAATCAATATATTCTGTTAATTTCTGTTATTATATATTCATAACCCTTGTATTCGTTTGATATTAAAAAGTGCTAATTTATGTTACACAAATTATTTTTATCATATTTAAACTACAAAAAATGATTGTATTAAAATTGCTTTCTTAATCAGATGTATGAATAATAATAAATAACAAAAACACTTATTTCCAACATTGTTATTTCTCGGGAATATGCAAGAAACAAAAGCAAAACGGAATGCAATTCAAAGCTGTGTGATTGTATACTCTTTTCACACTATCCGGTGTAAGTTTTTTCCAAACTATTTTCGTTATTCATTAAAAAGAACTGCAGATAAACAACACACCTGTTTCAATCAAAGATTGAACAAAAACACACGCAAGAATTATCGTAAAGGTGTATAAAACATTACAAAAATGAGAATTACAATATTAATGATAAGGATCAATGCTAGACTGTTTTTATAACGTCTGGTTTGTCGGCTGATGAAATACGTTATATAAAAATAAACTTCGTGAATTTACTAGACCTGCAAAGATATATTATTAGCAACCATTTTTTTGTACATAAATCAATAGGTATGATGATTATCTGGTTATATCTTAAATGTACCATACTCTTTCTTGGCCTAATTTTTTTTTAATTTCTATGGAAAAAAAAAATATTTTGTACTAGTCCACTATCCTCCAAAAATAAATTGTCTTAATTGTGTAGTCATTATATGCCAAAGACAAATTGAAAAGTTAAAACATTTTAAAGCTATTTCCTGATTTTTAGGTTTTCATATCCTTTAATGAAATATCTTAAGGATTTGTCCCAATCAACGTTCTGTTTGCTTGCTAAAGCATCACACCTAATGATCGTCATAGTAGAATTGAACCATGCTTGTTAAGATAAAAACTCTGTCGTCCTTAATAAGCCTGAATTCAGCCGAGGCTTCAATATTCTGATATATACATTGTTCTACGTTAATGCAAAACCTTTCATTTATATTTTAAATTGCACGTTGCTTATTGTCTTTCCAAAGTTTGCTGTCGAACAAAAGACATATTTAATCTTTAGTACCATGTCCATGAACCATGTAACCAAGAGATCAGTTAAGGGGTTTGTTTTAAGCGCATATCAATGTTGCAATAGGGGCTTTACTTAAGTTTAGTTTAAACATATTTATTCTCAGAATATGTACATAATAACATTTGAAATATATACACATATAAAATTTGACAATATTCAAAGAAGAGGATTAGAACGAAAGACTAGGTCTTATAGAATTCTTCTCCGTTTAGTTGTTAAATATATCGGTGTCGAACTGGTGATCTAAAATTTTCTGAGAAAAATATATATTACCAAACGTATAATAGAAACAAATATATATGGAGTATGAAAGAAGTAGTAATTCAAAAGAGAAAAAGGGGAAGGAGAGTCTCATAATTATTTGTTATGTGTTAAATAGTTAAAGGAATCTTTTAGTTTTTGCTATAAAAGACTGCACGTTAGAGAATATTGTTGAATTATCATCATCTGATAGGCCAGGGTTTCCGAAGAGAAGAATATCGAGATTGATATCAAAAGCTTGGATATTAATAAATAATTCATTTCGGTACAAGTTGTAGCGATAACATTCAAAGAAGAAGTGATAGTTGCTTTCGACTTGACCACATTCACATAAAGGTGAGGGTGATATGTTTCTTAGAAAAAGATGATAATTTAAAGAACTGCATTTTGTGCGAAGACGTGTATGGAGAACCTGTAATTTTCTGTTACCAGAATAGTAGTATTTTGGTGTGCGTTTCCTGTTACGTGTTAAGAAGTTCTTGAATGATGAAAGTGTTGGTAAGTTCCGAACTTCGGTTGGTAAGTTGTTCCAATCGCGTATAGTAGAGGGAAGAAAGGAGTTGTAGTATAAAGAAGTTCGCGCATATATTCCAGCAGTATTATCAGAGTTACGTAAATTATACCTTGTATTAGTTTGATCAGGAATTAAGGAAGAGAGAAAGTCGGGAGTCAAATTGTTATGCATTTTATAAAACAAAATTAATCGGTGATTATACCGTCTTTGTTCTAATGTTTCCCAATTAAGTTCTTGAATTAGGTATTCGATAGAATCTAATCTTGTCGCACCTGAAGCAATCCTAGCACATTCATTCTGAATCTTATCTAAGCTTTCGAGTTCATATTGAAAAGCATTTCCCCAAATGACGTCTGCGTATTCAAGAATAGGACGAATGAATGAAGTGTAAATTATCTCAAGAGATTTTCTGTCCAAAGAATATTTCAACTTTCGCATTATATTGACGCGCTTCCAAGCCTTTTCGGTTATATATTCAATGTGTGAATGCCAATTACAGTTATTAGAGAGAATAATTCCTAGGTGTTTATGATCGTTAACTTCTGGTATATTTTGATTGAGCATACATAAAGAAGGGCTTTACTTAAGGAGATATATTTATTGAAAAATAAAGTTATTATAACAATTGTAAGTAAAATACAGGTGGATCACTATTGCTGTCATTACAAAAATGTAAAGGTTGAATATTTTTTACACAAGCATGTTAATTGTTTCCTTTAATTTGTTTTGAACGTTTTTACTTTTAACATATGTACTGTCATCGTGGTAAACTTTTTGACATGTAATGCAAAACAATCTCATCCAAATTGAGAAACACGTTTCTGCAATTATTGAATTAGCGACTACGTGATTTAATCTTCGTTTATGTCTTTCAATTTGTAATAAATTTTATTTTTGAATGAAAGTTTTGTCTGGTCAAGAGGTGAACCCCGGTCATAATGTTATAATCTTTCTGTATCAGGATATTGAAACAATAAAAATCTATTGAATGTTCCGAACGAGCCGAAATTTATATATAAAACAATACCATTACTAAAGTAATATCTTAAGGATATATTTTATTATTCTGTTTCTATAGGATAACTGTTTTTATATGACTGCTCAATTACAGAATAATATTAGAATGATTAACGAGGTATAGCTTGTTGTAACGTTTATCATTAAGCCAACTAGAACCGCAGTACCTATGTCTATCAACTGAAATGGTGACCAGATTTCATTCGACATTCGGTTAGTATTAAGGTTATTTATTCAAATTGAATATAAAACTATCACTTACATGTATATCGTTATGTAGACTATTTTAATTACACGACGGTTATGATTAAATCTTCATATGTATGGAGAAAATCCTTTAAAACGTTTGTTCTTATAATTTAAACATTAAATCAAATATCATTTTTAAGAAATGAATATAGAAAGAATATAGTAAGCTATTAGTTTTAAGTATAATTACATCCGTAGGATAGAAATTGTACAAACATTAGGACTGTAATTAGAAAATGTTTTCGAGTTAGAACAAAAAAACTGGAGCAATGATTTATTAGTTATTCGTGTTGGGTTGAACGACCCATCAGTTGTCCTTTTTTTACATGTTCTTGTTTTTAAAGATTTTGTCCTGTAAAAGCCCTGTGTATATTATCAGTTTAGATATGACACAAATAAAATCACCGTTTTTTAGATTTAAGTATAGGTTTTTATAAGTTATAACAAGTAAAGGCTTAAGTGTGTTAAAAATGTGTGTGTTTCATTATTATTACTTGATCATTAACCGTATCAGACGCGTATGTTATTGCAAACAAAGTGCAATAATAGTAAACTTGATGATTCTTTCTCACAATATATGAACCTTATTAAGAGTGCATATATTCTCTGAGGCAAATACCTCCAGTAGAAGCAATTCGCCTCTCTAAATGTTATAAGAAAGCAATTAGGTGTTCAGCGAAGGTTTAGCCTGCCTATTTTGTAAATAAAACGCCTCAAATGTGTTACCTTCAACCTTAAACGTCGTTTTGCCTTAAGGGCATGGACACTACATAGTTGATATTTGTTTCCATGGAAAAATGGAAATTTTTGACACATAGTGGTAGTTATATCAACCAAATTCTAATTAACATTAAGTCCTTATACAAATTAAAGTGTCAAAATATTCATAGGTATATAGTGAGTGAACGGGTGAAAGTCAAAATAAGTTTACATTTTGTCATAATCCCTTTCAATTTAATAAATTACTTGGCATGAACGATAAAAAAACTCACATGGCCCAAGGGAATTCATGTACATATCCATCGGAATTACATCTCACCTGTTACATTTAATTTATAAAAAGAAAGGGGATGTCTATTTATATTTTAGGCAAATTTAAAATTTATCCTTGACATTTTCCAAAATCAACAGTTGGTCAACTATTAGCCATTATTACAGTCAATCTTTTTTGAGATATGTTGTCACCTTAAGCCAAATTCCTTTTATTTTGTATACTGTTTAATATTTAAATATACAATGGCTGTCTTTGATTTATTTTTTTGATTATAATTTTGATTGCTTTAATGTTAAAGCTTCATGTCCCTGTTAACAGTGAATACATGTAGCAATATTATTTAGCATGTGTTATGTTCTCCATCGATGCAGATATGAACATTATTTATTTCGAAAGAAACATTTTGTTTGATCTTCAAACAACAAAAAGTTGAAAACGAACACTATGTTTAGCCTTAACCACAAAGTCTACAAATTATATCACGATGAATCATCCAATGTATACATTTTTAGATAAGTCGTGTTAAAAGCAAGTTAAAAGATTATAAGTGTGGATGACCGTGTCTAAAATTCACTTTACTCTATAAAAGTGATAAACAAATTTACAAACAAAAGGTTTGGGGAGTTATTTCATTAAATATGTCCTTTATCATTTCATACAAGAAATGACAGTACAGCATCTGGTTTCTGTCATACATAATCTTATTTTCTGAATCATCTCAGTTGCAGGTTATCTTGAGGTCAATGTTGTTAACCTCAATATTTCCGCGTGGTTTATCATATTTTGTTGCCAATACCTATAAAATATAATTAATATTTCAAATAGGTTACACGTAAATTGCAACTGTTAAAGTTTTAGTATGTAGTAAAATATCAATTTAAAACAAGATTTAACACTGACTATATATTATACTATCTATTTAGGACAACGATATATTTTAAGACAATATTATTTTGTGTTTATTACTTGTTGATTTTTTAAATTAAAGTATTATGTACTTCAATAAATGAATGAATCTATTTGCAGATTAAATTTTATTACACGTTAACGATTAAATTGTACACAATTTACCATTTATTGTACTTTTGATTTCGTTGAATCAAATTAACATGCTTCTGTAAAAAACAGAATTAATTCTAATTTTAATTTGTAATAACTTTTTTCCTTTCATCGAATTATGTCCGGCCGAAGACTGACAATGTTTTGTACCATTAAAATTTGTGATTGGTTTAAAAAAAAAAGGTTTTCTATTTTTAGAGTAGAAAATAGAACATCTCAATACAAGCTGATAGCTTACGCTTATTTGTTTGCTTTTATACTTTTTTACCATGTGCTATAATAATATTTGCTTTAGTAAATTAAAAAATACGATGCAGAGCAGGATATAGAGTGTAGATGCACTTCCAGGTTGGAAAAAATCCTTATTTCACCTTGCCTCTTACTTATTATTTTAAGTTCATGTTTCTATTGAAATTGAATCTGTTATTTATTCAAAATAATATTATTTTATTTTGATTCTTTCAATTTGCTTGTATTGAACAAAAACACTGTCAAAAGTGATTGTTTCCGCTTTGTCTAACACTAGTTTACTTTGATGCAATCTTGTATTTTTGTTACTTTTTCATCGAGATAAACGCAGTATATAATCATATATTCTAAAGATTAATCTATTGAGGTAGTTCAAACGAAACATATTTTGATTGTTGTTGTATTGACCTGTGTAATCATTGTGATATACTTATTACAGTATCCTTTGGCTTGATTAATAAAATTGATATGATTAATATCAATGTCATCAATGTAAGCGCGTGTAATCCTTTCAATGTTTGTATTTCTTAGTGTTTATCATTGTATTTTACAGTTCAATGACCAGATTTTGTACAAAATGAAACTCTATCTGTCAATTTAGCTTAACGTTAGCGTATATTTAAGTTATGGTCTGTTGTACTTAAGTGTCTGTTTGAATTATCGGTGACTTTCAAGACATTGACCTTACATATGTTCCTGGTTTCAACGTTTGAAAAAATAATTTGGTTAGTTAAGTATTCGTGGACAATTTCTCATAAAAACAATGTGTGTAATCAAAGATGTTTGTAAAAAGTGTCAACAAATTGTCATTGTAGCAGCCATTTCATATGTGACAAAAATGTTGTCTGACATATAATGTAATTAAAGAAAAAAATCTGAAAATATATATAGAGAGAATTGTGACACAGAGCTTCTACAAGTTTTTTATCTAACTTATCTTTAAAATAACATCATCTCTGGAGGGATTGGTAAATGAATTGCATTTTTATTATTGTCGGTTATGCTTACATTAAAAATATCATATTTTCATAGTATTCAACAATATATTATACTGAATAAGTAGGAGGTTGCTCCGTTGGAAAATGTACGTTGCACAAGAGCGAAAATTATACTCTTCGTCTAGTATTTGTTAATTGCAATAATATTAGCAAATTTGCTGCAGGATAAAGCAAAGGAACGATAAACAGCATGCTCAAGTTCGTATAATGTCTTGTTTTAAGTGCCGAACTAATAAATCAGAAGAGCGAAAATAACGCATCAACTATGTCACGGAGAAGCTCTCAATATTTAGTATTAATTAATGATATTTTTAAACACACATGTCGGTGGTAAAATATAAGAATAATTAACTGTATAATTTCTGCACACATTTCAAGTTTTTAATTTTGCAATTAATGAATGTGACATGTGATATCATATTTATAGTTGTTTATCTAAATTAACAATTATCTCAAGATTTTTCCTGTTGAAATAAAGAATTTATTTTACATCTTCAAATCTTTTTGCTCATACGTGTGAATGAATTAAATACATTTTATCCGATATAAATTACATTCGAATGTTCACAAATTTACCTATTTAAATATCTAAATGCCAAACATAATGGTTAAATTATGATATAATTTGTTTGAGTTATATCATATTTCATGCTTACAATGAATACATGTATCACACCTGACATTAAAATTTACAAGATAAATTTGTTTTATTCATGGTCCTTTTAGAATGATTTGAATACAAATAATATGTGACAGTCATAATTAATCACGACAATTATAGTTGTTGGAGAGTAATACAACATGTTTGCCAAAGTTAGATAACTATTATTATAATCGCACAAAAATGAAATGTAAAACGTAAAATCATCTGCAAAAAATATTTGAATTTTGAAACAGAATACTTCATAAATGCTTTGTATGAAAGAACTAAGGAAGTATTGTGCCTTAAAAGCGAATGGCGGATGCACGAAATCATTCTAAACGGTTAAAACCTTACTTAAAACGTCGACATACTGTCTTGTTCCGGAACAATATTTTTGAGTGTTATATAATAGAGACATTATTGCAACAAATCTTTTTAAAAGATCGACCATAAGATTATGGAAACACTCAATTTTTACTATATCAATCAACAAAAATACTTCATAAGATATAGTTTTATACCCTTTAAAAATTGAATTCGTGACTTCAAAACAAATATATATAAAAAGGAAACATTATTGTTTGTTTGATTTTAAAATGATTGACATGTTTGACTTTGTAATACCATACTTAACCGAAATAAAATAAAATTGTCTATTTTTCAATAAAACATGTTCAAATAAAGACTGAATTAATTTTACTTTATTATTGTAGATCAATGACATTAGATGACATTTGGAGAGCTGTTGAAATACATAAACTTTGTTTTAAATAGGCATATACATTAAATAGAGCGGCTATAACTTATATTCTAAAACGACACGCATTTTTCCGTATTGAACATAGAAGAACCGAAAGTGTGTGTTATTATGCAACAAAATCACTGTTGACGTTCTATATTTAGACATGTGACGTAATCATTATATACATGTGACGTAACCACAAAAAAATGCGACGCGCTGAAAATAAGTACGGAAACAAATCAGGTGCCATTAAGCTTATTATCAGGTACGGCAACATTTATTCTTGATGTCGTGTTAGAATCGAAATAATATATCCAAATCGGTGATTTTATCGCTACGCTTCCTCGCATCAGAACACCAAACAGTGATGTTATTGAACGATAAAATCACTGTTTGGGATATATTATTTATTAAATAACGAGATTTTTGGGTAAAGTACGACATCATGATAGCATTATGTGAGGAAAAAAATATTGCTGTTATTTTATCTCCTAGTATTGTTTGATCATATTTTTTGATACATTTTGTTTCGATACCGATGTGTAAAAAATAAATTATATGTGAGTACAGCAAGTGCCTGTATTTTTTAAGAGAAAGTTAAATATCTTTCTAAGCTTAAAGATATTTAGGTTTCATTCAAGGATTGCTTGATCTAGTTCTGCACTAATGTACCTTGACTTTATTGAAAAAAGTAACTCACATCACACATCCTACTATGCACTCTACAATTTCTTGCTGTAGGAAATAGTATTTATTGCATTATTACAAGAGTTTGTATGTTGCATAAACTTGTTCCCTCTCACGATTCGGATATTAAAGTGTGTAAAACACACTATTTTATTGTCTATTAATTATCAACAGCGTTAACATCTCACAACATTCAATGATTTTATAAAATATCAAGAAACCTATTGGCGCTTTGGTATATTGTTTTTGATATTTTCATATTATTGTTTTATTTTGTTGTTGTTGGTGTTGGTTATGTGTATGAGACGGGTTCATTCTGATTCCTTTGGTACAGGTATATATATATATGGAACTATATCTGAATTAAACGAATTTAAGTGTCAGATTAAGAGAATTTTACAAAAGAATGTATTAAGAATATTAGGAGAATGGAGGTACATATCTTGTGAAGCTTACAAATATTTCAGGGGAGAGAAATAATATCTGTTAGGTCTTACAAATATTGTATACTTGGTTTATATACATGTTGGATAGATTTGTTATTTAACTTACAAACTTTGAACTGATAAACTTTTTACACTAGCAAAATACTTAGCCAAGAACTATATAGTCAATTTAACATATATTATTTATAAAACTAATGCCGCCTTTTAAATACAATCCACCATAAATGTTTCGGAAATAGTTATACCTCACATCACCATCCTGTATAGTTATAGTTAAAAACGCTGTAACATATATATTATGTTGTAAACTAATTGTTTATTTGTTCACATGTTGGTTTTGTAATCTTTGTCTATGAAATAAAAGAAATGTTCTGTTCTGTTCTGTTCTGATAATATAGTTTGTTTTAAACTAATCGATTATTTTACCATGTAACAAATGAACAATAAAATCAACATATCTTTCTTTCTTTCTCTTTTTTTAATTTCTGAATTATTGTCTCTTTATAACTGAGTTGGCGTGGGCTCTTTATATCATCTTTGCTGAATTTTATATTTCTGAACTTTATCTTTTTGACCTGATATTACATGCTTTGATTGTATCGTTATCCTATGATTAGATTTTAGAATATTTTAGACATTTTTGTAAGAAAAAGTATTAATGATATACAAGCTGTGTTCTACTTATTTTATTTGCTATATCTGTATAACGTATAAATTTGTGTCAAATTTTGGATTGTTTGTCTTAATTTTCACTTTTCTTTTTTGTAATAAAGAGGAATTGTATAATACACCTTTACAAAAACAAATAAGTACAAATCGAAAAGAACAGTGAGAAGTAACACCGAAAATAGTTCTCAATAATCAGACCTCTAATAATACAGACTTGGTGATAATATCGCAATAAGTATTTTTATCTTTTACTTAAATCGACTCTTTCACGTTTTAGTTGATAATGCTGAGCAACATAAGCAATATGAAACTGTTATTGTCCCTGCATCATGGTGCAATTCACCAAAGAGGGGTAAATTGTCAACACATCACTCAAAATGATGCATTCTTCACTCTCTTGAGAAAAAAAGTATCCTGTCGAAGAAACGGGGTAGATTTTATTGTATATACATAGATTTTGCAAAAGCTTTTGACAGTATTCAGCATCAAAAATTATGGGACGCTTTTTCTAGAAATAAAATCAATGGAAAATTTTAATAATAATAAAATCTATGTATACAAAACTTAAATCATGTGTTAAAGTTGGTGACAAACTAACAAGCTTCTTCTCATGTAATACTGGAACAAGGCAGGGCTGTGTTGGAAGTCCGATAATTTTTTCACTTTTCATAAATGATCTAGTTACTTTTTTGCATGAAAAATGTAATAGAGGTATTTTTGTATCCAATGACATTGAAGAGTTAATTGCTCTTATGTTTGCTGATGATGTGTCTAGCTTTTCTGACACCGTTATAAATCTACAACAGCAAATAAATTATATTGAAGATTATTGTAAATCTGTTAAGATGAAGATAAACTTAAGCAAAACGAAAATCATTGTTTTTAGAAATGGCGGTGTTTTGAAACAAACTGAAAAATGGTTGTTTAATAATGAACCTATTGAAGTTGTTCCATTTTACAAATATTTAGGTGTATTTTTCACACCAAAGTTAGTATGGTCCAAAACACAAGAGATGCTTGCACTACAAGGACTTAAAGCTTCTGCTTGTATATTCAATTTTCAAAGACAATTTGGTCACATTGATCCTATTGATATGTTCAAAATTTTTTATTCAATGGTAAAACCTATATTGTGTTATGCGTCAGAAATCTGGGGTTATAATTATGTTAATAAGATTGAATCTGTACAAGTTAAATTCTGTAAACAATATTGTAACTTGTCACAAAATACAACAAGCTATTTTGCTCTTGGTGAATGTGGAAGATTACCTCTCTGTACTATCTATATGACAAATTGTGTTAAATACTGGTTAAAACTGACACGTGTGGGAGATCATAGGTACCCAAAACATTGTTATTTGATGTTAAAACGACTACACGAATCTGGACGGAAAACATGGGCTGGCAACATTAAAGATATGCTTTTTCAATTTGGTTTTGGCTACGTATGGATCTCTCATGATGTCGGTGATGATCTAAATTTCATTAATATGTTTAAGCAACGCTTATTTGATTGTTATTGACAAAACTAGCATAATGCTGTTGATTCTTCTCCTAAAGCATTACATTACAAGTACTTTAAGACTTTACTTAATGTTGAACGATATTTAAGTTTAGATTTAGCATATAAGTATAGAAGAGCTTTTTCTAATTTTCGCTGTTCATGTCATAATCTTATGATAGAGAAAGGTAGACATGTTGGAATAGATAGAGATTTAAGATATTGCTTTCATTGCCTAAAGACAAATATTTATGTTATTGAGGATGAATATCATTTTTCTTTGAATGTTAACTATGTAACAATATCAGCGCTGTCTATTTTAAAGATACATGGTTACATCATCATTCCCACCATTTATTTTATTCTCTCATGTCATCAACAGTAATAAATGAAGTAATATCTATTGCTTAATATATATATTATGCAATGAATGTAAGAAAGGAAGAGATAAATACTGTATAATTATTTACAAATTCAATTCATTATATCTAGTAACAAATGTATTTGCAATTTATCACTCTACTGTTTGATGTACTGTTGTACTTTGTATTTTGGGCCTGAGGCCTATATTACTAGAAATAAACTGAAACATGAAACATATTCATGTCATAAAGTATGGTGGCTGATTTGTGCCATTTGTGTTTTTCCCCGCGGGGCGCGGAGCGAGATTTAAAAAAAAAACGGCGGGATCGCGGAGCGAAAACACGCTAATTAGTGGGATCCCGTGTCGAAGTTAAATAATAAAACTTCACCGCGCTCTCCCATTAATTAGCGTGTTTTCGTTCCGCGACCCCGCCAAGCGAAAAGTCGAAAAATTAACAAGTTAAAATGGCGGGGGCGCTGAGCGAAAACACGATAATTAGCGAGGGCGCTGGACGGAGTTTAATAAATAAAAGTTCGCCCCGCGGGGGAGCGGAGCAAGGTTTAAGAAATTAAACGGATAATTAACAAGATAAAATGGCGGGGGCGCAGAGCAAAAACACGCTAATTAGCGTGTTTTCCCTCACCGCATTTTAAATCTCGCCCCGCGCCCCCGCGGGGCGAAGTTTTATTTCTTAAACTTCGCCCCGCGCCCTCGCTAATTAATTGTTTTTGCTCCGCTCCCCTGTCATTTTAACTTGTTAATTTTCGACTTTTCGCTTGGCGGGGTCGCGGGGCGAAAATACGTATTAAATTAGCCACCATAATAAAGAGAGGGATACTCGTTGAGTTCAATTTAAATGGCAGACTTTTGCATATCAACATTCAATAAGAATGTTTATGGAATATGTTCCTTTGCAAAAACAAATAAAACTATCAAATGTGCGCAATATATTAGAATTCATATAAAGTAAGGGAAATATTTTAAATTTAAATTTTTGGTCTTTTGATTCGGACAAACGCGAAAATTAATAATTATATAGAATAGTGGTTTCAATTTTGTCTTTTTTATTCAATATCTTTATATTTAAATTTGTTATGATTGTTTTTATTTCTATAAGGTCTTGCTGTAAGATTCATTTGCTTGGCTAACCTAGTTTAAAACTTCTCATGACTGTTTAAATTAGCTGTTTAATCAACTTGTATGTTCAAAGTGTGGTATTTCGACTTACACCGATGTTTAAATACAGAAACTGATTTTATCTGATTAAATAATGCAAACTTGCATTTCTGAAAGGACTAGATTAATGCAAATCCTGTTTTATTGAAATGATCGGGTGGAAATGAAAACTTGCTGATATATATGCATCCTTCAAAATAATTTGCGAGCATTTCTGTCTATCCTGATACCACTTAACATGCGGGAAGTTTTAGACGGAATTGCTTTTAAGATCTCTTTTTCAATTTAAACAAGGGTCATCTTGACAAATGTCTTCTGCTGTAAACAAAATTTTAACATCGTTTATATGATAAACATCTTGTCCAAGAGAAGGAAATTTTAACATTACCTCTCAAGTCATAATACCCTCTATGTTTTTCATTGTAATCTTTATACGGACCGCACTGTTGTGACCCTATAATCCAAAAGCAACGTACCTTGAATTGCCTATACTTATTTAACTCAAGGTTTCTAAATGGTTTGACAAACTCATATTTTTATTGATTGAAAAGCATCCAAGCGTTGTGATTTTTAAATTTCTTTTGAAACAAAGAGTCAAAATGTGCGTGCATGTGTGTGAGTGCGTAAAGTAAGTAATTCATCATTTAACAAGTGCATACTTCAGAATAAAAATTGACGTTATAATACTGAGTATCTAGATATGTCAATGTAAATGCATGTAGATTATTTGATTTGATATTTGATCACATTTAAACAGTTTGAGGAGAATTTAAGATATTTTATTACGAAAGCATTTTATTGACTTAGTTTATCGTTTGAAAATGTATTTACCGTCTGAAAAAAACAGCATTTTAAATGCTTGCAAAATGTATCATCCGTTAAAATGTTCGCGATAAGGTAACGTGAAATGCTTTACAGTTTGATGAAAGGACTTGTTGTTTGCTCGATGTGTTTTTATTAATTTATGCCGTTTTATTATTTTTTAATCGCGGCAATTATTTGGAGAAAATACAAATGTAGACGAAATCATTGAAACTCCTTGATAACTTTAACCCCGCAACACGTTGGGGGTTGACATCATTTGTGAAAATAGATACATGTAGGTACCTTAATTTGTTGTTGTTGTTGTGTTTTGTTTTTTTTTTTTTTTTTTTTTTTGTTTGTTTGTTTGTCGCTGTTGTTGTCTTTTTCTAAGCTTGAAATATTAAGATTTTACTGTAAAATATATTCACAAAAACAATTTATGTAATATGATAACTGACATTGTTATCAACATTGTTATCAGATTCCATATCATAGTTTATTTAAGATTTACATGACTGTATAAAATCTCTTGAGCAATCAAAAATGAATCTCCTCTTTGATCAATGTTTTACACTTCCTCTTTACCCTGATAAATAGTGACAGATTACTTGTTAACTCTATAAAGTACATTTACGAATATACTTGATTTATTTATTGTTATTGATTTCGTTTAGAATCAGGAATTGTTTTATGTTCCCACGCAAAAAAATAGAAAATATTAGTGGCACGGTTTGATAGAGCCTAGTTATGAACTGCACGTTCTTAAGTACCGCCTAAGGCTAAACAGCTTATAACTCGAAATCACACTAAATCTTTATTTCTGTTTGTTATAATTGTATAATGTAGTCACACAGTAGCATCATCAAGTGTTGTGTATTCATCAAAAGATTATGTATCATATTTAAATTTGTTTTTCCTAAATGTTTTTTTCCTGGATATTTTTGCGCATATTTTTTTATTAAATTCAAAGAACTTAAAGAACTTAAAGAACTTAAGGCGACTTCAAAAATGGTGTCATTTAAGATTTTTCTTCTCACGGTTCATTTTAAGTTATGGATTTTTAAAAAGAAAATTGAAATGTTGATAATTGCTATTTGAATTTCATTTATATCTTGAGCCGAACTCCAAACAGTGATGTTATTGAGCGATAAAAATTGTTTCCTTTAATTTGTTTTGAACGTTTTAACTTTTATCATATGTATTGTCATCGTGGTAAATATTTTAATATGTAATGTCAAACAATCTCATACAAATTTAGAGCAACACGTTTCTGTAATTATTGAATTAACGACTACATCATATAATCTTCGTTTATGTCTTTCAATTTGTAATAAATGTTATTTTTGAATGAAAGTTTTGTCTGGTCAAGAAGTAAACCGCGGTCATGATGTTATTATCGAATATCATTTTTCGTTTACTAGTTAGAACAAAACCTGGAGCTGTGATTATTTATTATTTGTAATGGGTTGAACGAATTATCACCTGTCCTTTCTTGACCCGCTGTTTATTTGAAGATTCTGTTCATCAACAAGCCCTGTGTATATAAGCCGTAGTGTCTATGTCTTACCAATAAAACAGTAAATAGATTTATACTAATTTTGTTTTGTTTAACATTTGCTGAATATTTATATATTTTTTCAGTTTAGAGTAATATTGTCTGAGGGGTGTAAAGAACGGATAATGGAAATTGAGCTTTCCTAAAATATTTTTCTCACCTGACATACAAGACATCTCAAAATTGTTCTTACATTGCTTAACATTTTGTTTAATATCAACTGCGTTTTTCGTATCACCATATTCTCTTTGTAAAGAGTAAACTTAAATATTATTAATTGTTTTGCTTCTTAAATTGCGGAAGACATTCGGTTAGTATAAGACTATTTTTATTACACGACGGCTATCCTGTAATCCTCTGTATAGAGGTAGTCATTTAAAACAGTTGATGTTGTTCTTTAAATTAAAACATTTAAACAAATATCATTTTTGAAAACATTAAATCAAGCAATCGGTTATAAGTATAATCACATCCGTAGGATAGAAATTGTACAAACATTAGGACTGCAAAAAAAATGTTTTCGAGTATCGTTTAAACCAAAAAACATGGAGCAGTGATTGATTTGTTACTCTTTATAGGTTGAATGATTTATCACTTGTCCTTTCCTGATCCGTCCTTTATTTTAAGATTTTGTCCCGAAAAAAAAACCCTTATGTTAATTATCCGTTAAGCTATGACATAAATAAAAAACGCATTTTATATTTCAGTCTCATTTTCGATAACCTATCGCTAGTAAAGACTTAAGTGAATTAGATATGTGTGTTTTATAGTTATCAATTGATCATTAGCCGTATCAGACGCGTATGTTATTGCAAACAAAGTGCAATAATAGTAAACTTGATGATTCTTTATCACAATATATGAACCTTATTAAGAGTGCAAATATTCTCCGAGGTAAATGCATCCAGTAGAAGCAATACGCCTATCTAAATGTTATATATGAATGTAATTAGGTGTTCTGCGAAGGTTTAGCCTGCCTATGTTGTAAATAAAACGCCTCAAGACTGACAATGTTTTATACCATTAAAATTTGTGATTGGATTTAAAAATACTTTTTATTTTGAGAGTAGATAGCATACTGCTTATATGTGAGCTTTAATACTTTTTTTATCATGTGTAGTAACAATCTTGACTTTAGTCAGTTTGAACTAGCAATACAATGTTACAATTCTGAACGTTTTTTTTTTTTTTTTTTTTTTTTTTTTTTTTTTTTTTTGTCTGTAAAAAAGATTATTTGGTGACTTTCCAGACATTGACATATTTACATATGTTCCTGGCATGTAATTTTTGTAAAATAATTTGGATAATTAAGTATTTGTGGACAATTTCTAAGTCCATTATGTCATATAAACAATGCGTGAAATCACAAATGTTAGTAAAAATTCTTTTCCAATTCCATTTGGGATGAAATGGACAATTCATTTGACATCTTTATCATATGTATGAATATATGTAAATACTATAATTTAACCGATGATAAATTTAACAAAACTATTTCATAATATAACTTGATATCATGTAAAGCTTGAAAAGGAGACAATATTTTTTGTTTGATTTTAAAATTATTGACATGTTTGAATTTGTCATACAATACTTAACCGAAATAAAACAATCGTCTATTTATCAATTAAACTTGTTTAAATAAAGATTGAATTAAGTTTACTTTTCTATTATAGATCAATGGCATAAGACGTCATTGTGAGAGATGTTGAAATACTTCATTTTAAATAGGTATAACTATACTATAACATATGCCCTTTTTACGCTTACTACGGATTGTTTTAAAATAAGGCTATCTAAGTAGGAAAATTGCCTGCCCAACAAGTGTTAACAATGGGTGGGGTAGGGTAACATTTTTATAAATATATCATAAATTTTAAATAGAAACAATTAGTTTGCTTTTGTTGATTTTTAGCTGAATGTTATATTTTGTTTCATGACAAAATTAAATGGGAAAACATTTTTCGTAAGGATATTATTATAGATGATTTCTGAAAAAAGAGCCCTTCTAATAACCAAGCTTTAGTTTATAAAGATGCCTATAACTTGTAAACTTTGTTTACATTTTGCATACAGGTGTCCTTTAAGACTTACAAGTGACCTATGTTGTAATTTTTACAGTTCCTTAAAGTGCACATTTGGGGGATCTTATCATAAGCTTTATCTGTTTCATTCACAACATGAAAATATTTTACCAATGATGTATGGCATGCAAAATACAAGGAATGTTTGATCTAGTTCTGCACTAACATATCTTGACTTTAATGAAAGAGTAGCTCACATCATACTATGCACTATACAATATCTCGCCGTAGGAAATAGTATTTATTGATTTATTACAAGAGTTTGTATGTTGTATAAACTTGTTCCCTCTCACGATTCGGATATTTAAAGTGTGTAAAACACACTATTTTATTGTCGATTAATTATCAACAGCGTTAACATCTGACAACATTCAAATTTTTTATGGAATATCAAAAACCTTCTGGCAATTTGGTATATTGTACTGGATATAAATATATCAGCTAGCGATTAGTTTTGATAGATATAAGTATTTTAAATACACTGAGTACAAACTTTATATTGGAGGTTCTTAAAAATGCTAAAAGTACACCTTCGCAGCATGATTCTGTTTTAATTTAGTTTGACCTTTGTCTGGTTTTCCTTTATGAATTGAATTACCTTTAGAAACTGCTTTCTGCAGAAATCAAGTGGTGAATTATGTTCACCAATCATTCAACTGTAAGTACAAATAATCTGTGGGCTATTGCTAGTTGTTATGATGGTGCTAATGGAAAGTACGTCATATTAATTTGTTTTTGTTATGGTTTTGATTTTTGTATGTTTTTGGTTTTATAAATGGATTGGATTTCCTTTTGGTCCTTTCGTACAGGTATATAGTGAGTTACATATGACTTTTCGGAAATTAATCAGAGTACGAAAAGATTATTAAAAAATATAGATAAAAAGACTAAACCTTTGTATTTCACATGGTGGTGAATATTTTGAAGGATTGAGATAATTATTTTGGCACTGTTTGTTAATTGACCCAGAGGCATTCGTTATTGAACATCCCTCGTAATATATTCTAAAGATTAGTCTGATAAGGTAGTTCAAACGAAACATATTTTGTATCTGTGTTATCATTGTGCTTGACTTCGTTGACAGTATCCTTTGGCTAATATCATCAAATTGATATGATTTATATCAATGTCATATATGTAAACGTGTTATTCTTTAAGGATTTTGTGTCTCTGTTTGTTGTGTTGTGTTGTGTTTATCATTGTATTTTACAATTTAATAACCAGATTGTATACAGACTGAAACTCTATCTATCAATTTCGCTTAAACAATAGCGTATTTTTCAACGATTGTTTGTTGTACTATAGTGTCTGTTTGAATTATTTGGTGACTTTTCAGGCATTGACCTTACATATGTTCCTGGATTGAAAAGTTTGTAAAATGATTTGGATAATTAAGTTTTTGTGGACAATTTCTCAGTCCATTATGTCATAAAAGCAGTGCGTGTAATCACAAATGTTAGTAAAAATTGTTTTCCAATTCCATTTGGAATGAAATGGACAATTCATTTGACATCTTTATCATATGTATGAATATATGTAAGTACTATAATTTACCTGATGATAAATTTAACAAAAATATTTCATAAGATATAGCTTGATATCATGTAAAGCTTGAAAAGGAAACAATATTTTTTGTTTGATTTTAAATTGATTGACATGTTTGAATTTGTCATACAATACTTAACCGAAATAAAACAATCGTCTATTTATCAATTAAACTTGTTTAAATAAAGATTGAATTAAGTTTACTTTTCTATTATAGATCAATGACATTAGACGTCATTGTGAGAGATGTTGAAATACTTCATTTTAAATAGGTATAGCTATACTATAACATATGGATTGCCCTTTTTACGTTTACTACGGATTGTTTTTAAATTAGGCTATCTAAGTAGGAAAATTGTCCAACAAGTGTTAACAATGGGTGGGGTAGGGTAACATTTTTATAAATATATCATAAATTTTGAGTAGAAACAATAATTTTTTATTTGTTGATTTTTAGCTAAATGTTATGTTTTTGTTTCATAACAAAATTAAATGGGAAAACATTTTTCATAAGGATATTATAATAGATGATTTCTAAAAAAAGGCCCTTCTAATAACCAAGCTTTAATTTATAAAAATGCCCATAACTTGTAAACATACGGTAAACTTTGTTTACATTTTGCATACAGGTGTCCTTTAAGACTTACAAGTGACCTATGTTGTAATTTTTACAGTTCCTTAAAGTGCACATTTGGGAGATTCTATCATAAGCTTTATCTGTTTCATTCACAACATGAAAAATTTTACCAATGATGAATGGCATGCAAAATACAAGGAATGTTTGATCTAGTTCTGCACTAACATATCTTGACTTTAATGAAAGAGTAGCTCACATCATACTATGCACTATACAATATATCGCCGTAGGAAATAGTATTTATTGCATTATTACAAGAGTTTGTATGTTGTATAAACTTGTTCCCTCTCACGATTCGGATATTTAAAGTGTGTAAAACACACTATTTTATTGTCGATTAATTATCAACAGCGTTAACATCTGACAACATTCAAATTTTTTATGGAATATCAAAAACCTTCTGGCAATTTGGTATATTGTACTGGATATAAATATATCAGCTAGCGATTAGTTTTGATAGATATAAGTATTTTAAATACACTGAGTACAAACTTTATATTGGAGGTTCTTAAAAATGCTAAAAGTACACCTTCGCAGCATGATTCTGTTTTAATTTAGTTTGACCTTTGTCTGGTTTTCCTTTATGAATTGAATTACCTTTAGAAACTGCTTTCTGCAGAAATCAAGTGGTGAATTATGTTCACCAATCATTCAACTGTAAGTACAAATAATCTGTTGGCTATGACTAGTTGTTATGATGGTGCTAATGGAAAGTACGTCATATTAATTTGTTTTTGTTATGGTTTTGATTTTTGTATGTTTTTGGTTTTATAAATGGATTGGATTTCCTTTTGGTCCTTTCGTACAGGTATATAGTGAGTTACATATGACTTTTCGGAAATTAATCAGAGTACGAAAAGATTATTAAAAAAATATAGATAAAAAGACTAAACCTTTGTATTTCACATGGTGGTGAATATTTTGAAGGATTGAGATAATTATTTTGGCACTGTTTGTTAATTGACCCAGAGGCATTCGTTATTGAACATCCCTCGTAATATATTCTAAAGATTAGTCTGATAAGGTAGTTCAAACGAAACATATTTTGTATCTGTGTTATCATTGTGCTTGACTTCGTTGACAGTATCCTTTGGCTAATATCATCAAATTGATATGATTTATATCAATGTCATATATGTAAACGTGTTATTCTTTAAGGATTTTGTGTCTCTGTTTGTTGTGTTGTGTTGTGTTTATCATTGTATTTTACAATTTAATAACCAGATTGTATACAGACTGAAACTCTATCTATCAATTTCGCTTAAACAATAGCGTATTTTTCAACGATTGTTTGTTGTACTATAGTGTCTGTTTGAATTATTTGGTGACTTTTCAGGCATTGACCTTACATATGTTCCTGGATTGAAAAGTTTGTAAAATGATTTGGATAATTAAGTTTTTGTGGACAATTTCTCAGTCCATTATGTCATAAAAGCAGTGCGTGTAATCACAAATGTTAGTAAAAATTGTTTTCCAATTCCATTTGGAATGAAATGGACAATTCATTTGACATCTTTATCATATGTATGAATATATGTAAGTACTATAATTTACCTGATGATAAATTTAACAAAAATATTTCATAAGATATAGCTTGATATCATGTAAAGCTTGAAAAGGAAACAATATTTTTTGTTTGATTTTAAATTGATTGACATGTTTGAATTTGTCATACAATACTTAACCGAAATAAAACAATCGTCTATTTATCAATTAAACTTGTTTAAATAAAGATTGAATTAAGTTTACTTTTCTATTATAGATCAATGACATTAGACGTCATTGTGAGAGATGTTGAAATACTTCATTTTAAATAGGTATAGCTATACTATAACATATGGATTGCCCTTTTTACGTTTACTACGGATTGTTTTTAAATTAGGCTATCTAAGTAGGAAAATTGTCCAACAAGTGTTAACAATGGGTGGGGTAGGGTAACATTTTTATAAATATATCATAAATTTTGAGTAGAAACAATAATTTTTTATTTGTTGATTTTTAGCTAAATGTTATGTTTTTGTTTCATAACAAAATTAAATGGGAAAACATTTTTCATAAGGATATTATAATAGATGATTTTCTAAAAAAAAGGCCCTTCTAATAACCAAGCTTTAATTTATAAAATGCCCATAACTTGTAAACATACGGTAAACTTTGTTTACATTTTGCATACAGGTGTCCTTTAAGACTTACAAGTGACCTATGTTGTAATTTTTACAGTTCCTTAAAGTGCACATTTGGGAGATTCTATCATAAGCTTTATCTGTTTCATTCACAACATGAAAAATTTTACCAATGATGAATGGCATGCAAAATACAAGGAATGTTTGATCTAGTTCTGCACTAACATATCTTGACTTTAATGAAAGAGTAGCTCACATCATACTATGCACTATACAATATATCGCCGTAGGAAATAGTATTTATTGCATTATTACAAGAGTTTGTATGTTGTATAAACTTGTTCCCTCTCACGATTCGGATATTTAAAGTGTGTAAAACACACTATTTTATTGTCGATTAATTATCAACAGCGTTAACATCTGACAACATTCAAATTTTTTATGGAATATCAAAAACCTTCTGGCAATTTGGTATATTGTACTGGATATAAATATATATCAGCTAGCGATTAGTTTTGATAGATATAAGTATTTTAAATACACTGAGTACAAACTTTATATTGGAGGTTCTTAAAAAATGCTAAAAGTACACCTTCGCAGCATGATTCTGTTTTAATTTAGTTTGACCTTTGTCTGGTTTTCCTTTATGAATTGAATTACCTTTAGAAACTGCTTTCTGCAGAAATCAAGTGGTGAATTATGTTCACCAATCATTCAACTGTAAGTACAAATAATCTGTGGGCTATTGCTAGTTGTTATGATGGTGCTAATGGAAAGTACGTCATATTAATTTGTTTTTGTTATGGTTTTGATTTTTGTATGTTTTTGGTTTTATAAATGGATTGGATTTCCTTTTGGTCCTTTCGTACAGGTATATAGTGAGTTACATATGACTTTTCGGAAATTAATCAGAGTACGAGTTTAAGAGAAATTTAAAACAATTTATTGAAAACATATATTATGAGAATTGAAGTATTTATCTTGTGAAGCTTAGAAATATTTAAAAGTAGAGAAGTTTTATTGTTCAGAACTAACTTGTTTTGTAATTTAACTAATAAACTTTGAATTGAAAAACTTTTGAAACAGGATAAACACTACGTCTAGTATATCATATTCTATAACATATATACATTTTTATTATTAAACTAATGAAACCTTTTTGGTACCATAGATTATGAAAGTTTTGGATAAAATCATATTTGAAAGAATTTGTCCTTAACTTAATCAACCGTTTTACCATGACACAAGTGATCAAGTCAGAAACAAACTCAAGTTTTTTCTTCTTTTTACAATTTTATGCCTCTTTATACTACTTAATGATTTGGTGTGGGCTCTTTATATCATCTTTGCTGACGTTAATATCTCAAATCTTTATCTTTTTGACCTTATATTACATGCTTTGATTGTAACATTATCCTATGATTAGATTTCAGAATATTTTAGACAATTTTGAAAAAAAAGTAATAATGATATACAAGCTGTGTGTTACTTATTTTATATGCTATATCTGTAATAAAGATTAAATTTTAACATGATGTTACTAGTTTATGACATTTATAAAATCTCAATGTTTTGCAAACGGGTAAGATTTTTGTTTCAAAGTATTGAAAATATATTTTAGAAATAATATCGATCTTAGCGGTGTTTCTCGGCTATTTAACACCGGTTCGGAGTTTCGATGCATAAGAATTGACCACGAAGGCGCATCAAAACGAATTGCTGATAGATATAAGGTTTTCCTAAAACTACAACACATATTTGTTTTTTTTATTCTGAAATAGATTGGGCTGTTTTCATTTTTTTAAGTGTTAACCTGTAAAGCTCTTATTTGACCAACTACATTACAATAATAACTGATTGTGATAACAAATATTAATATATTGATTTATTTGGCTACTAACATGTATATTTTCCATAGTTGCATAAATCCGTCAATAATGCATCAAATGTAGCAAATTCCAGAATAACATTGAAAGAAAGGTTCTATTGATCTTAATTTGACATAAACAAATACAGTTAACAAATTAAGTTAGAAATCTACTATCTTACGGTTTTTTTTTATCATATATCCATAATTCAAACTTTATCTTGATATATTCTCCAATGTGGAGGGTCATTTTATTACACATACCATAATTCCTTTTCATAAGCAGACATATCTGTCATTCTCAAACATACTTTATTATTTTATCTTTTAAACATTACATTAAAGATAGAAAGTGATATAATACATTATGATATAAATATAACTTGAGTTTTTATTACATGTAATATGTTACACATCTATTATAAATCATAATAAGTGTGTATAAACAAAAACAATGGTTTAAATGTATTTTCATATATCATACCTAATTACATAATATTGCAATCATGATAAAACTATGAACACATATAAGTCATAATCAAATGCTTAACTTTTTGCAAAGATAAATACAAATAGTTGTGGCAATTGTGGTAATATAACATATAAATTTCTGTCAAGTTGTGGAACTGTTTTGCTTAATTTTCGTGTTTTTTTTTTTCTTTTTCGTAATAAACAGGGATTACATAGTGCATCTTTACCAATAAATGGAATAGAAAATAACAAAGAGAAGTTACACGGTATATGTTTCTCATGAGATAATGTTTACTTCTATCAGATCTTCCATAAGGTTTTATTTGCTCGGCTAGCAAATCACAAATTCTCAAAACACGTTATATTAGTTATTTAATCAATTTGTGTGTTTAAAGTGTGGTGTGGACTGTCGACTTTAACTGATGTTTAAATACAAGAATTGTTCTTATCTGATTAAATAATGCAAACTTGCACTTCCGAAATGATTATATTAAAGCAATTTGAATTGCTCAGGTTGTATTAAAACTTGCTTATGTATGCATCCTTCAGAATTCAATAGTAATTCTATGTTTATCATACCTCTCACCATGCGGAAAGTTTACCGATAGAATTGCTTTTTAAATCTATTTTTTTTTTAATTATTTTTTTTCTGCAGTAAACAAAATGTTAAAACATTATTTTGTTTTTCAATAAACATATTTTTCAAGAGAAACAAACTTTAACATTACTCCTAAAGTCATGACACCCTCTAGTTTTTCATTGTAAATTTTATATGGACAGAACCGTTGTGAATGCATAATTTCAAAGCACCATATCTTAAATTGCCTATATTTATTTAACTCAAGGTTTCTAAATAGTTTGACAAACTCATCTTTTTAATGATTCAAAAGCATCCAAGCGTTGTGATTTTTTACATTTCTTTTGAAACAAAGAGTCAAAATATGTGTGCGTGTGTGTGAGTGCGTACAGTATACATGTAGTAAGTAATTCATCATTTCACAAGTGCATGCTACACTAATAAAATAGACGTTATATCACGATTTGAACCAACAATCAGGTCGTTCCTTCAGAGTATCTAGATATGTCAATGTAAATGCATGAAGATTATTTGATTTGATATTTGATCACATTAAAACAGTTGGAGAAGAATTTAAGAAATTTTATTACGAAAGCATTTTATTGACTTAGTTTATCGTTGAAAATGTATTTACCGTCTGGAAAAAAACAGCATGTAACTTGATTTTTCTTTAATGCTTGCAAAATGTATTATGTATGTGTTAAAATATAGATATCTAATAAACATTCTTTACAACAGTAGTCTAGTTTAGAGGTCAGTGACTAACTATTCAATAAAAAAATAATAATAATATATATGAGGCACACTGTTATGAATATGGATAGTTTATTATCTGCATGTATGACAACTCTATTCATTTCGTTTCAGAATAGAGTATCTGGTACATGACAACATTTAATATTCATTTTTTGTTATGAATTTCCTTAAATGACGTGCTATTCCATGGATTGCATGTTATTATAGGGAATGCACACAGCCGGTCCATACACGGCTTCCTTCAGGTGTTTACATAATTGAAAAGTATAGATTAAAAAATGGTAACTCTAATTTTAAAAAATGCATATTATCACAACTTAGATGAAATTATACACTGTATAAAAAATGATAGCCACTTACCATTAAATGTTGACGGAAAGGTCTGATAAAATCCATATTTTGAATCACATTATGTGAATTTTTTATATATTTTTATTCGTCAACACATCACTAAGTACACTTTTCTTGTCACCACACATTGAGAACTAATATTTCTCTCTTCTAAGCACAAATATGATTAATTAAATAGCATTAACACAACTTTCCTCAAAACAAACAAGTCTAGCCCTCGTGCTAATATCCGTTAAACCTGAATGATTTTCTTGCAATTTTATGACACAATTTGTCTGACCCAGTAACCAGGTAACACTGATTTTTACACAAAACGCGTGTCATTGACAGCAAATATTGACCAATCAAAAATTACATCAATTTGATAATTGTCAACCGAACAATAACAATCAAGCAGACACAGTTAAGCATTACTCATTTCGGAAGATTATTTTTTTCTTGTAGATTACATTAGGTCATTATGGATAAGTCTAAACTAATAAATATATCTTTACATGTAAAATATTCATACAGTGTTGCCCTCACATGTTCACGTGACTGTTTATTATTATTTATTATTATACAAATGTATTTGTCTCATGTTTTTGTATTGTAATGCAAACTGGGATATATATTCAATAAAACTTGAAAACTTGAAAATGTTCGCGATAAGATAAAGTGAAATGCTTTACAGTTTGATGAAAGGACTTGTTGTTTGCTCGATGTGTTTTTATTGATTTATGCCGTTTATTATTGTTTTTAAACGCGGCAATTATTTGGAGAAAATACAAATGTACACGAAATCATTGAAACTCCTTGATAACTTTAACTCCGCAAAACGTTGGAGGTTGACATCATTTGTGAAAATAGATAGGTAACTTTATTTGTTGTTGTTTTTTTGTTGTTTTTTTGTTTTTTGTTTTTGTTTTGTTTGTTTGTTGCTGTTGTTTGTTTTTTTCTAAGCTGGAAATATTAGGATTTTACTGTAAAATATATTCACAAAAACAATTTATCTAATATGATGACTAACATTGTTATCAACATTGTTATCAGATTCCGTATCATAAAATAAGATTTACATGTATAAATTGTTTTGACCAATCCAAAAAGGAACTCCTCATTGTAAATGCTTTACCCTGATAAATAGTGACCGATTATTTGTTAACTCTATAAAGTACATTAACGAATATACTTGATTTATTTATTGTTATTGATTTCGTTTAGAATCAGATATTGTTGTATGTTCGCACGCAAAAGATGGCACGGTTTGATAGAGCCTAGTTATGAACTGCACGCTCTTAAGCACCGCCTTAGGCTAAACAGCTTATAACTCGAAATCACCCTAAATCTTTATTTTTGTTTGTTATAATATTATAATGTTAAGTCACACATCATGGAGATTTTTGGTGTCATTAACGATTTTCCTTCCCACGGTTCATTTTAAGTTATGGATTTTTAAAGAGAAAAATGAAATTTTGATGATTGCTTTTTGAATTTCATTTATATCTTGATCCACTTTTTCTTCTGTTTCTAACTTAAACAGTTATTATTTAGAAATGTCAAAAACTGCCGATTCATCTCTAAAAAGGTTGCATATAGAAGGCGAATGCTGTTTATTTTCCCTTAAATATCTAAGGGTCTGTGTATTGTACGAAAACAGTCTATCATTGAAATTATTTTAACTTTTTTTCCAGAAGAAAGAATTGTTCACAATGCTGTATATTTAACAAATGTGGGAACTGCTTTTTCCTTTTTAGCTCGACCATTCGATAAGAATAAGTAGAGCTATTGTAGTCACCCGAGCGTCGGCGTCGGTGTCGGCGTCGGCTTAACCATTTATTTTAAAGTTTTTTTATATCTCAAATATTTTCAAAGTCCATTGACATATGGCTTTGAAACTTTGTACACTTGTTCACCATCATGATTCCAACTTGTAGACAGGAGTAGGTAACTGTATCCAGCATTTTGACATAATTATGCTCCTTTTTCGACTTAGAATTTACATTTAAGTTTACATACCACGTACCTTAGATATTTTCATATTCTATTGACATCTGGCTTTGAAACAAGTTGAAATTTTATACTCTTCTTTAACTGTAACATGGATTTAAAGAAAATAATTTGACCTTTTGTTAACTCAGAAAAATTTTCATTATCAAGGCTCTTTTACCATCAGGCACTAAGAATAGTCGAGCGTTGCTGTCCTACCGACAGCTCTTGTTTTAATCTGAAAGACTCTTTATATCTAAAATAAATTCTGATTTTTTGTTTATATTCTAAACTGATAAACATCATTCCAGTGTGTGGCAATAATAAAAAACCAATATCTCATATTTCAATCATGGAAAAAATATCTATATTTCTTTATTCAATGAGAAAAAGGGTAAGAAAATAAAATGTTTTTCGTAATGAAATGATTATCTGTTTTCAATAAAGATTCCATCTTTACATAAATAATAATAATTCTTGCTTGGCTATAGTAATGGCTATAGTAATGTGATAACAGTTTTATGGCTGGCTGATAAGTTGTAGAACTATTTTGCTTATCCTTGTAAAATCAGGGACTTTACAGTGCAGTCCTGTTAATACTTTAAACTCTACAAACAAAATTGCAAAAGGGTGAGAGCGTGATGTGCGTAAATTGAAAAACATAGAATAAATACGTACCATTGCAGTCAAACAATTCTGTAAGAAAATGCCCCTAAATATTGGTTACAACTGTTACAGTGAAATATAATGATGCATGGAAAGTGTACTTTTGTATTAAGTTATGGCATCTTTTATGATTTAATGATATTTTTGACAATTTTCATTTTCATTTAGTTTTTCTAGTTTAAGTCACGGTTTCTATTGACTTGAACAAAAGCAGCTAACGAAATTCAGCATAATTCTGCACAAGAGCTAAGGAGACTTACCTACCCTTTATAGTCAACAAATATTTCAAGGCAAATATTAGTAAGTAAAAATAAAAGATAATAATTTAGCAAAATGACTTTCATGGTTATCTGCATGTTACAGACGCATTGTAAATTTGATAGTGAACAAGTTTTATATAATATTAAATTTGAAGTGAATAACTTTGAAAGTGTCAGAGAAAATGAACTTTAACAAAGTAGTTAACCAAGGGAAAAACTTAGTTGAAAAAGGGGTATTTCTTTGCATAAATTTATTTTTGGATTATCTGCACTTTTGTGACAATTAACAAGCACACCAAATAAAAAGTTTATAGCTTTCATTGTTTTTTGACAAAATGGACCTTAACGTAAAGGTAAACCATCGACAACTCCCCGAAAAAAGGAGCTAAAAGACAGTGCTATTTGCACCCCTGGAAGGGTAAGATTGAGATAGACCACTGCTAATTATAATGCATTACCTCCACTTTGTAGAGTATTCAAATAAGCTAGAACCACTTGTCAACTGCAATTAATATGGGCCTTTTATTTGTAACTCGAAATGTAAAGGCTGTTTCACAGTTCCCATGAATTTATAAATGTTTACTTTATAATGTATCCTATGAATTTATAAATGTTTATTTTATAATGTAAATAAATGGAGTTTTCTTATGTCTTATCTCTTATAATAACTCGAAAAATTTTATTTCAAATTTCCGTTTTATGTGTTCTGCTCGGATAAACATCATTTCCGTGTATCATGATCTTATATTTCAACCGTGCCTTAACTATAAACTTATCATGCTACATTAAATATCATTGATCGTTAAAGAAAAGATAAAACTGTAAATAAAATGTTTTCCGTCGTTTTTTTCTAGATAGATAATATCTACACATAAATTATTTATTGCTGTTGTTATTATGGTGATAAGTTATTGAACTATTTTGTTTATCTCACATTCTCTTAAGAAGCAAGAATTTTGTAGTACATCTTTATTAATACTTAATACATGTACTCTTTATTATATCAGAAAGAGCAAGTGATGAGGCATAGAATGCAGTGTACATATAGTAATACAATTAGCCATAGGACAACATTGTTATTCATTTAACCTATGTTAAACGGTTGGCTCCTGTTATCTTGCTTTTAACGAACATTCTTTTTCATTTCTCCTTGGTTCAACTGATATCAAAGGGTTTCGATTTCTTGCACGAAAGAAATACTCAAAATAGATCACAGATGACTGCATCTTTTAAAGTTGCCTTTAAATGCTTAAACATAGCAAGATATCAAGAATCACCTAAAGAAAGTCGGCTTCCAATAATGGGTAGACATGTTTGTGCGAGGTAATACAACAGTGCAAAAAAGGACAAACTGCTTTAAACAGGAAGCCAGGAGCCTATTTTACAAGTGCACGCTGCATGATTAGAATAAACTTGACATCACGATTTGAACCAACCTTCACCTCATGCATATACCCATTTGCAAATCGGAGAAGCTATTTTGGTCCAGACTGAAGCGTTTCTAGCGAACCTGATATATTGTTATCTTTCAAAATATATTATCAACATTTCAGATTAAAATAATTTAGAAGTATTTAAGATATTATGTTACAACAACTTTTTTTTACCCCTGATAAAGGATAATGTTTGTTTTGTGTTCAGTTTCAAGCGCAACATGGGCTTGTCAAATATGAGAGTGCAACATTTAGTATCCGTGTAAATACGATATGAGCTTAAAGCAGCATGCCTCCAGATTCATACTAAATTTTATGAAAATTTTAATAGTGTATTTCAAAGTAAAATATTTTAAATGAAAAAAAAAATGCATTGCAAATAACACTTGTTGTCCGTGTTAATTACCAAAACGGAGCTCAATATAAATAAAAAGAGCCTTTTAGCGATAGAAACGCAGTAGTAGTATTGTAATAAATATTGCAAAAAAAGTTTTTAATCGTACATAACATGTAAATTATGAATTGAATCTTATATCCTTTTTACTTTTCTTAAAATCATTGTAAATTTTTCTCAAGGTTAGTTTTCTAGAAATAGTTTGGCTCATCTTGAGGCATGCAGATTTTAAGTAAAATGTTGCAATTTGATGAAAGGGCACCTTGTTGAATCGATATGTTTTGCTCATTTAATCTAATTACACAAATGAAACAATTCCTTAATGATAAAATCTGTACTTTAAAAGCTCGAAATTGCTTTATTTATTAAAATAACAAATATGTATTAAATTACAAAGAATGTTACTGTTGTAAATCAAACTAGATCTACAGCTGAAACGATCAATGTGCATTATCTGACACCTATAGTCATTGAAGTGCTGTCGATTTTGAAAAAAAAATCATCTTTATTCATATACAATGAAAACCAATAAATAACATAATATTAGTGTTTTTGTTAAAAGATGTTTATTTCGAAAAAAAATATACAAAAACATGTATAAAAAACGGTAAATATTTTGTTATCTGGTACAATGGACAAAAGTCCATAGTAATAATTTAAAATGAAACATCAAATTATTACATATTATGAAGTCAATGAATTATGTTCGGACAATTTACAATATATTATGAAAAGTATTATTACATAGGATTATGTTATTTACAAAAATATAAAGCTTTATGTTTAAATGTTTTAATGATATAGATCATAATAACAAATAAATGTTTCAGCATTGATTTAATTAGGGAAAAAATCATAACGAAAAGTAATACATAAAAATTCAAAAAAATATCATAGCAAAAAAAAATAATGTTCACATACACTTATTTTAAATTTCAATATTGATAACTTTACCATAATAACTGTTAATGTACTAATAATACATTATTGGCATTATTACTTTACATTTAACCAGCTTGATATAAGCAATGAATTTGCCAAGCTTTAACTTTGAACAGTCCATTAAGGGATTCCAACAGAAATTGAGCTATCAACAATATAGGATCTGGAAAGACAAGACTGCACAGAAGTGAAGACTTACCTGATATCTTCACATTTATATATTGAAAATCTATGTTAACCAACTATCACAGAATTTTTGAAAAAAGGTTTTGGTACTTTGTTTAGAAGTGAAATATCATAGCTTTTCTTACATGCAAAAACACAAGTTTCATTGTAAAAAGTGTACATTGTTTATAAACAAATGAATTTTGTCAACACATCTGATGACATTTAATAAAAATATGTTTTCTCCATGAACAATTTACAATGAATGATATGCTTATATACCAATTTAAAGCGTTTAGAAAATAGTATCGTTGTCAAGGATAAAACAAGTATATAAAAATATATACAAAGCTATTGTGGACAGTTGTATGGATAATTATATTTACAAATATATTACTATGTTTTGAAAGACTCTTCCGAACAGTCGACCAATTTTGATTTCGTTTTTTTTTTCAATTGACTAACAAAAACAATGATGATGAAGATACTGGTATTGATGATGATGATGATGATGATGATGGTGGTGGTGGTGATGATGATGATGATGATGATGATAATGATGATGATGGAAATGATGATGATGATGATGATAAACTTTGGATTTCCGAAATCGGATAATTGAAGCAAACCATTATGTTGTGAAATCTATAATGAAAGTATTCAAATAGAAAAGTACTATATATACGTAAATTCAAAATGACAAAAATGGACATTGCACATCCAAAATATTAAATAAAATGTCGACGATAACTTGGTACAACTAAACTAAAATATTCTAAACCTAAACATATTGTCTTCAATCAACATTCATCGAAATGAATATTATATCTGCAACTAGATGTAGCATATGATTGACAAAAATCATTTTGCATACATAATTATTAAGTATCATTCAATGAATTACTGAATTCAATATGTATAGGTCATAACATTAAAGGATATGAATGGTGACAAGTCCAGGGTCCGTACTCTCGGTGCCTGTAAAGGAGGATGGACTCTCAATAAAACTAGAATACATACAAACATATAATTGAAACATTGTATGTTGTGTAATGAAACAGTATCGTAACGGCTTTCTTTGAACACACAATTGTACAAAAAATCCTTTTGAATTGCTTTCCAAGTTAATACTGTATTCCTCAATGTAAACCAATGGTTTATAACAAATACTACATACACATTACGCATTCAGTTTTAAGTCTATAAATACAAAATTATACATATTAAGGAAATTTTTACACAACCACTACCAAATAAAGAAAGATGTATTGTCAAGTAACAATGAAACAACATGATATTTGCAATTATAAGTTAATTACACATGTTATATCATCACGTGATTTGAACTCAATACATCTTTTTAAAAGCATTTCATAAATTACCATGTGAGTAAAAACTTGTTATGTCATCCATCCTTACATAAACAAACTTTGTCGAACTTACAGAAATACATCGTCAACATTTGTGGACGGATTTTTATTAAGAACTTCTAATTCCTCTTCAATTTTCTTTAAATCAAATTCGCTAGTTACTGGTCGACTGTTCATACGTCTAAATGAATCTCGAGCATTTCTCATCGTGCCACTAACACTCCTTAAAGATCCACGAACACTCCTCACTGAGGCACGAAATGTTTTCTGAGGATGAACCACAGAATCTCGGACACTTGTAACCGACTGGCGAACAGATCTGTGAGGGTGACGTAATTCTACTTCCGGATTACTGCTTTTAGTATGTACAGCGCAGCACTTAACAAATAAACAAAATAAAACTAAGCCCGCAATAGAGCAGAGTATAACAGCCCACCAGTATACCTGAAAATAATCATTAATTATACATTTTTAAGTCAATGTAATATCTTATTTATTTGGTTTTACATTTAGACACGGGAAAAACAGTATGTAGTTTAAAAATCTCCTCAAAAAGTATTTTCTTCCGCTTGCTGACAATATCCATAGATATGTGTTCTAAATCTCATTAGAACAACAAAAACATAAACACAAGCGAGACTTTGCGAGAGTTTTATAATATTAAATAATGTCGCATTTGAACTGTTTCTTCCAGAGACACCGTATATATAAAACACTTCAAGCAGATTAGTTTGATAATAAAGACAATTTGAATCAAAATAAGCATTGTGAGATTTTGCAAAGCTAAAAATTTAAAACATGACAAAACGTATTAAAGAAAGATAATACATACACGTTTTTAGTATTTCATAACTTTAATTAACTTTATTGAGTTTTAACTAAGTTGGGTAATCCATTAATGTTGCTATGGAAGGTTAGATCTGTAATTACCTTTGTAGAATACATCATTTAAAAATTTGAAATTCCTAGACTTACCCGTAAAATATATAAAATGCGTTCAGCGCATTCACCGCTTGCAAAACATTGTCTTAATCTAGCCAATGGCGTGTCAGACCTTTTTAAAAAGCCCCACAAGGTGCCCTGTAAAAAAAAAAAAAAAAAAAAAAAAAAAAAAAAAAAAAAAAAAAAAAAAAAAAAAAAAAAAAAAAAAAAAAAAAAAAAAAAAAAAAAAAAAAAAAAAAAAAAAAAAAAAAAAAAAAAAAAAAAAAAAAAAAAAAAAAAAAAAAAAAAAAAAAAAAATGCAGAAATCGCATTTTTCGTAACTTTTATTCCGTCCATCCCCGACCCCCGATAGTATAATGAAATAAGCCATTCCTTAATGCCTTGAACGAAATATCATTTTGTTGATTTACCGGACATTATTTATGAAGGTGGCTCTTTAATTAAAATGACTCTTTTGATAACAGCATTCATGAAGAACTTGTCAAGAAATAAGGTATTTCCCGGAAACTCACCAAAGGCGGTAGGCCCCTGTACAGGAAGTATAGTATTGTCAGAGGATATGTTAGACAACAAATTCATAAACTCTAGGTGTTGTTTAACTTTCGACCTATCATGTGAACTGATGCACTCATGCGATTTCTTTCTTCCTGAAATGTATCATGTGTAATAATGATGTCAATAAATCAATATAGTGAGATGGTGTAATCCATACTGAAATATCGTGTTCAAATGAATAAGCGTCATATGAAATTCTGAATTAGTGCTATATGAAATTCTTAATTAATAAATGTCATACAAAATTCTGAATAAGAGTCATAAGACATTCTTAAGTTACACAATCCATGTACAAAAATGTGTTTTGTAATTAAAAAGATTGTTTGATGAACTCGATATCATAACTCAATTTATGATATGTCAGGCATGCAAAATAGAAGGACTTTAACAATAAAACAAACATACTAAAGACAGACAGGGAAAGGATATCTTATATAATCAATTGAAAAAAAATATTATCTCTTCATGAAATAAATGTGTTCATATTATATCGTTTTCGTTCACTTACTAACACAAATCAAAGTGAATACATATAGAAAATAATAAACTTACGACATCCAATATAACATAAATCTTCTTTTTCTTGTATTGTTAATTTGTCATTATCATTGGACATCTGACATTCTCGCCATTGTATTAATTTACATATAGATGCATTGCAATTCTTGAATATATAAAATGACATAAATGCTGAAAATACGCTAGCGTTTGATAGGGCAGATTCGATGATTCGATAAAGTATGATATCTTACAGTTATATGACACAAAACTCTTATATTTGATGAGTTAATCAATGCAAATAATACATATTTTTCATGATAGAACATGCATCTAACGATAAGGAAATGAAAGTGACAAAATGCTGTATATATCTGATATAAAGATTTGTGACGAACAACATGTTATATACTATTGAATATAAATTAAATATGTATATATAAATAAACAAAATGTACGCAATAAGACAAATATTTAAATATAAATTTCTAATATATTGATGTCTTACCCCGGCATCACAAACACGTCCATTACTGCTACAGATGAAGCCGTCCTCTCGTTGTTGATGTTTGTTTGGTGGGGGACATTGTGCTCCATGGATTTCCCCAGTGACTATAAGTTAAGGAACTAAACTATATGGTGCACCAAATATTTTCCCACTAACAACCAGTCAAGCCACTAACTAATAATTAAGTTTTTTAAAATAAAAACTCCTACGAGTTATTTAGCTTTTATCAAAAATGTATTCTCGCAATACTTTTCTTGGCAAATATATCAATATTATGCTACAAGAAAATCCATTGCATACATGGTTTGATCGAGTCTTTTCTTTAGATATAATGACAGAGTCTTTTCTTTAGAAATAATGACAGATTTAAATCGCCATTCAAGCAAGCAAAACATTATGACCATTGTAACTAAATTGTGATTATTGTACCTACATTAAGACTATCAGACTATGGTAACTAAACTTTTATGATTATTTTACCAAGTAAAATGTACTTTGATGTACTTATATGATAAACTTTGTACGTATATCTGTTCTGCTCAGATGACTTGTAAATATATTTTAGAATTGAAAGGATATTGGCAGAATAATTTGTCAACACATGGTTTTGGGTTCTGGCATACGAAGTTCTGTGTACGATTTATAAATTGACAAACATTGCTGTCACAACATGGTCCTTGGCTTGGGCTAAAATAAAAAGAGAAAAAGCATGCAAATATTGAGTGTTGTAAAAAAAGTATATTTTTATAGCAGATTTATAGTGAAACCACTCAACATACCGATATAACTGTATTTTCTAATAGAATTCATACTACATATATATATATTCATACACATCACACGAGAACCAGAATAAGTTATTTATTACACAAAGTAACTAAATGGTATACCTGCATTTCGCCCCATCTTTGAGGGTACATCTCAAACCGCCAGTTGCATTGTTGGAATGACAACAATTATCTAAATCAGTGTCACAATCGTTTCCACAGTCACACTCTTCCCCGTCGTCAACTATACCATTACCACAATATGGTAACTCGCTATCTGTTGAAATATATTGCCCATTACAGTTACAAACTCTCTATCGATTACATAATAATTCATATGCTACATAATAGTTTGGTAACCATCTAGCTATTGTATTATGGCTGAACATTAAACTTGTTACTACCCGTTGAAAATACGACTTAATATACCGTACCGTTGGCCTAGTGGTTAAGGCGTCCGCCTTCGGATCGGGAGGTCGAAGGTTCGAGCCTCACGGGGAGCGTTAATCGAAGGATGAATGTTTCTCGTGGGACTCGTTCCGAAATGGCCGCTTCGTGAGCCGCGAGGTAGTTAAAATGAATGGTTACCGATTTCTATCCGCCTGGCGCCTGGCATAGTGGTAGGAATCGGGAGGTACATGGTATGCAAGCAAAAGGTGTCTCATAAGTCAAAATGGCTGGCCCTTTCAGTAGGGGTGACACTATAATAAACAAGACCTTTACCTTTACCTTTTTACCTTTTATATTAATCGTCACTCACTACCTGTTGAAATATTTGTTTGGTATTAATTTGGTAATTCTTTACTATTTGGAATGTATGGCTAAATATAAGTTTTGTACCTCAGTAACTGAACATTTATGACTAATAAGATTTTTGCATTCCTTATATAAACTATTACTTCAAACGTATTGGCTGATAGTCCAAATATATATTGTTAGCATAGCGCATGCATTTCTAAAAAAGAGATGTCTAAAAAGATGGGTATCAAAAGGAACGCTTTAAACTAAATTAAGACCTTCAAAAGATCAATTAACTGTACTTATTGCAAATAAAACAAACCTGTAAAGCATATGCGAGATTTATCCTGAGACAGTGCTTCGGAGATGTATTTGAGACTACATTGTGATAGTTTATAATGATTGGGCTTGTCTCCACGTTGAACAATTTTATGCATCAGATAATATCCGTCTGCTGGCTCTTCTTTTAAGTTGTATTCTGAACATTGCTTCATATCATCGTGCTGAAATTTTTAATCACAATTAGTAATTTTAGAATTTTTCAACGATTATCCTTTTTTTTCACCACAGAAAGTATTGATGTGAATTTATAGTGATGCACGTTTGTAATGTCGGTTTTTAGTGGGTAATTTGTTGAAAGAGCTTTTATTTTTCCTTTTTAATAAAAAAAGCGAATACAATTTAGTATATATTTTTTTCTGGTAGTTTGTTTTTGATCAATTACCCTCGTTAAGTGGCTTGTATTTTTTTAGCTTTAAGCCATCCATATTTGCATGTCAATAATCTTTAGTTACCATTAAGGCGCGTTCTGTTGAGAAAATGTACATCTTCTATTTCTGTTATGGAACATTGAAGCTGGACACAAGTACGACATATTATATGAAATCAAATTAGTTTACAGTTTGAACAGAACAGAAATCAACGCATATACATACATATGCGCCGAATCCATGCGCAACCTCGTGTGTAAACACTAGCTGCGTAACAAGTGCTGGCAAAGCTTGTGTACTTTCTAGAAATATTGTGATGAATCCATTGTTTTGATTCGAACAAATCCCACCATCTGTAAGAAACGTACAAATCGATATAGTTTAAGCATTGACAAATAAATACATAGACGTGCAGGGAAAGGCCCACGAGAATGTTGCCAACCCTTTTGTAGTTGGTGTAATTATGTTGATGTATAGTTAAATATGCTATAAAATTTCATTAATCTTTAAAATACTGAAAGGTGTGGCATATAGAAAGCGTATTAAACTTAGACAACTGATATACCTGGTAAATATAATCATTAAAAAATCATAAATATTTGTTATAAAAAGATCCAGCATGTGATAGTAATCATGGAAACGGTGGAATATTGTTTAAGACAAACAAATATTTACCAAGAAGCGCCGAGAAAGCCTTGCCGAGAAGTGGACTTTCTTTGTTGACATACAAAACTCTTGCAGTGATGAGAAATGACAAACAATATTCGACTTCTTCTTCAGGATAATCATAGCTGTATGTATAGTCATCTGTGAAATATGAAAGTGAAATAAGTAAGAAACATAATATTTAAATTCATTACATTTATTACTGCATCAGTGATTTGCAATCCAAGCTGCTCATCCCTTACTCCGCAGAAAAGCAAAGAAATTGTCTTTCAAGACCGGCAAAACTTTTGGTAAATTCTCTGCCCTCATGGGACAATCAGCTGTGTCAATTGATGCCCAAACCTTGGAATGCCTGTTAGACTAAACTTATGCTTTTTTTTTGTTTCTATGCAAATACAAATCTCTTTTATTGAACAACCGAAGCAGGGACAACAAAACGTTTATACATGGCTGGTACGTACCCCTTGTTGAATCATACAATACTACAAAGAATGGGGTTGGGTTACAAATGGCATGCATACATGCATATAGTTTATAAAATATAGAATAGTTTGAAAATCCGCATGAATATTTCACAAGTATGTATGTTACACTAAACCAATCACAGTAAAGATACTTTGTGAAAAATGAAATAATTGTTGACTATTTCTATATTATTATATCATCTCACCTCCACCAATATAATCAGCTTCAGGAACATTGTCATAATAGACAATGTGGTCTTCGAAAGAAAATTGGTCAAGTAGTGATTGACCGTCAAGATCTTCATTGCATAGCACTGATTTACCCTCGTCTTCACAATCGATATCTGTCATAATCTATTTGGTAAATGATAGCTGTCAAGTTTAAAGTATGAACAAAATATGGTTTTTAAATGTCATTGTCAAGATATTTGCATAATAATATGGCACATAGGATATATCCCTTGTATGACATCATTAAAACACATTAACAGAGTTTGGTTCAAAAATTTAAAGCATGATAAAAAAACACACTAAAAAGAAAAAACAAATAAAACACTTAGCATAGTATTCCATGACTTATCATTTTAACAAAGGATGTGCATGTACCTTTATTTTCCTTATCTCGAATTGTATGCCTTTCAATTTTTCTTCCGTCTTTTTACCTTTATTTAAGGTAAATTCTGTATTTTTGAAGATTTTATTTGCTTCCGTCACGTGATTTTCCAACATGTACAATATGTCGTAACGACTCCGGTCCTCGCTCTGCATAAACCAAGATAGAATAACAATGTTAAATTAGATGATTGAATATTAGAAATAAATCATAGTCATGTTGAATAGAATACAATGTATATACAAATTGTATTTTTTGCAAATGAATATTTCACCTTTCGCCTATATTTGCATTATTAAGTAAATTAAGAGTTCAGATATGTTTAACCATAATTTACTTTTCTTTTGCACATGCTTAATAATTCAATCTCAACCACTAAATGAATAAATAAGATATACGTTCAAAATCCTTGGTCCTCGTATATCAGAATCAACTACTGGCATTTTTAATTCGTGTGAATTAGAAAAACTTTTATCAATTAGATGTTAAATTTTATGGTCAAAACATTCATACATTCATACCTGATCTAAACTCATGAAATATTTCCAGACAGTGTTGTCAGTTGTCAGCTTGACTGTACATACATGATGGTCTTGTCCTTGTGATGGTGGAATTAAATCTCTTTTCCGCCGGCCTCTTGGCTTTTTATACATGTCCTGTAAAACCAAATCTTCATCATTTGATAAAAATTTCGAAAGTCATAAAGAATGAATGACAAAATCAGTCGTGCAATCTTTATCATTTGAATAACACATGAGTAGTTTTCTCATAGTATAGCTAGGAAAAACTTAAGTCACATAAAACAAAGTATCTTTTTTACCAAATAAATAACTACTAACTTCTAGTATACAATCAGTATCAAGCAAAGCATTCAATACAGAATAAGTTTTTATGTAAGAAAACTTAAAACATATATTTTGTATTACACGAAAAACTCTTGCTTTTATTTCAGTGCTATCAGAAAATGTTTTCATAAAAACTGGACATACCTGACTCTGACTTATACCTCCAAAAGGAATTGATGTATCCGAATGGTAAGTATGATTCCTGAAAAAGTAACGCAGTCAGTATTTTAAAACTGATTCATGGTGGAATAGAATTTCCTAAATATATGGGAGCAACTTAAAAGTCCATCTCTACGAATTTAAAATAGACTTTTAATCATTTAGTTCGAGTATTCTCAATGATATTGTTGACAACAATGTCGGGTAAGATGAACTGTCCGTTTCGTTAATTTGTTGGTCACATGTTTTGTGCACACGATGGGTATATTTTTAATAAATTGGTGTTAGGCAGAAAATATCATTCATTTAAAATTTCATCTAATCAATTTAGATAAACCGAAATCTCCATGAATGGTTCATAAAGTTTTGTTATTACATTGTTTGTTCAAAGCTATTGAAGACGAGAATAAAGGTCAACAATGCAAAGGCAACTTTCACAGGACGTAGCCCAAGTTACCACAGCTGGACACCCAGAAGGCACCAAACCAAAACCGGGAGTGAACTTTAGAGCGGCGAAAGGAGGAGAGAGACAATTTATGTGTGAAATAATTATAAAAACTAAAACGGACCCATATGGTTACTAATACTCACCATATATAATCTTTTTCTGAATATATCACAGTATGAAAGTATGGCACTGATTTGAACAACCACGAACTAGGAACTACATGATAAATTGTATCACCAGGGAGAACTATTTTACCCTGCAACGTTCCATTGATCACAGCCAAACTTGCTTCACTATCGGAATGTTCTATAAATAGAAAAAATAAGTTTACTTGATACAACAAACATAAAAGAGCTATATTCTTATAAATGGTGTTATTCATTGGTTTAGTTTTGCACAAACATAATAACTAAAACAAAACCAAAAAATCAACAAGAAATTAAACAAACTTATGATATATATTAATGATAACATATTCAACTGTTTCCTTCTTTTGTTTTATATATTTATTGTTTGTTTTGTTTTTGGTTGTTTCTGTTGTTGTTTGTTTGTTTGTTTTGTGTGATTTTATCTATTTATTTATTTATATTTATTTATTTATTTATTTATTTATTTATTGTTTTGTTTTTATTTTTTTCCTTAGTTTTCCCGTTTGTTTTATTTTTTCGGTTTTCATGTGAAATTAGGACGTATGTTGCACAAATTTTGTAATCAGATGTTTGTAAGACATAAACCTTTACTTTAACACTTTTCAATCCCTGCAAAACTTTTAACATAAATATTTAAGACCTTGTCATAGATAATTTACAACCGAGAAGATTGTTAACAGTCACGATAGTATCACAATAGCTTGATAAAGTAGTTCTCAACCACGACACTTTTGACAGTAATTGTGCTATACATTTTAGCAGAAATATGATAAACATCTCAAACACAATTGTGACTTTATTCTGTAATGCATGTCTAATTTTCAACAACAGTTACTTCAAATAAGCGTATTTTCTTACATAAATTTCAATTGAGCACATATAAATATCAGTCGGAGAATTTTCCGCATTCTTTTTGTATCATTATGTTAAGTCACGACGATGTGTAAAGGCCATAAAGTACCTTTTCAATCTTTTGTGTATCGAGAAATGCTTCAAGCATTATTATAGGAAAGAGTACAATCATTGACCATTTGTGTGCAAAGCTTTTCTTACTACGTCAATTGAATTGAATACATATCTGGAGAAAGGGTTTTCCCACGGAAACATTAAAGTCGGCAAAATTACATGAAAATTGCAGACTCGGTTTGGCTCTGCATATTAGGGATAATGAAAGAGTGCAACAACCCTCAAGGCCCCCTAGCACCGGCTTGAGCGGTACTCAATTGTCAAAACTCAAAGGTGCTGGAATCCATGTATTTGTTTATATTTCTGTAAAACGTTTTTATATAGATAAAGTATATTAAATTTTGTTCACCTTTGCCTTAAGGATGGTATAATATATATATTATAATGGCTTTAAAGTATATAAGATGAATGATGCACTGAATGTGCAGTATTTTGTCAAGTAAAGGAAGCAAATGTAAACAAAGAAGTACATTTGTCTATATTGACTTCCATACAAAGTACTCATTCACCTAGATTATACCCACTGCCAACAGAGCAAAATAAGTAAAAGATATTATTCATTAGTATTCATTATTGTGGCAAATGGGTATTTTTGGAAACTTTAACAAGATATAAAGAATAAAAAAGATCTTGAGAAATAAGAATGATGTTATGAAAAACAATCTTAATAGAAAACGACGTTCAAGTAGAAACAATTCAATTATTTCAATTTCTGAAAATATTATCAAAATAAAAGCACTGAATGATGGAAATAATCCAATATATTGATCTGTTACATACACTTCAAAATAACAACATGAAAGAAAACATCCACTTTTTTAAGTGATTAGTGTATTTCATGATTATTTCACTTTTTTCTCTTTTTTTCATATTTCACGTGTTTGAATCACGTTTTCACTGTTCGTAAACAAACATGTTTTTAATAATTAACTACATTTTGTGCGACGTAGTTCCCGATAAAATCCGTAAAATATGATAAGTGAATAAATAAACATCATTACCTGCCTGATAAGCCCATGAAAACTTACACTTATATTCATAACCCACAGTTTTATTTTTTTAAAAATACAACAACAAAAAACAATTATATCAGTTAAGAAACTGTTGACAATTTGACATGAAACATATTCTATTTATTATAGTTTGTTTATATTATTCCAAGGTTAAAATCCATTAATAGGTGCAAACAGTTGGCAGCAGGATCGTATTAAATACAAACAAATCGAAAACAATTTACAGCAATAAAATTTATCTTTTAACATCAAACGAAGATCCACATTAAACTTATTCTATGTTTTTTATAATACTTGTGGAATATTTTTGAAAATATATCAATTGCGCATCTGTAAATGTGCAATGAATTCGGTGCTGTATTAGTCAAATTTTATATTTGTTTAAATCTGCTCGTGAAAATATACGGAATTTTATCTTGTTTCGTGAAAAAAATATTCCATATTTCACTCAAAGAATAAAAACATTTCAATACATTGGACATTATACGTTTTAGTATGTAGAAATACATCGGTTTTTTGTTTTCTGAACAACCTTGTATATTATGTTTGACGTTTCTGTATCTTGGTAAAATTAAGGCGTTCAGGATGTAAGGCATTATCTGCAGGAAAAAGTAAGATAGAAGTTGATAATTGCAAATTCAGATACGTACTTAAAAGGCTCCAAATAAAACTATACTGTATGGCTGTATATTTCTTAATGCTAAGAGTCGTGAAAAGAAATGCACCAACCAACGAATGTGTATCCTCTAGATGCACTTTTATATCTTTCTGTCGGTATATGCTACAGAGGACAGGTCTGAATCATTTGATCTGTACAGATATTTAAGATCTAGTGTGATGGGTTTTCTTACATATAACTGCCATTGCCTTTAGACAAACAAAAGGATTTGCGTTATTATAACTTTTATAATTCATATATATATATATGCGAAAACATATGATACATAAGAATATATACGTACTTTATCTTAATATCTTTTATTTTCTGGTCACACTGGACCATTTATGTTAATACACTTTGCAATTACTTAAGCGGGTGCATGGTGAGGCCGTAAGAAATGTTATAGTTTAAATTGTTTGTCATGGAAAGACTGCGATTTTCAATAACATGCATTTAGTTTTGTGTTAATTGCTCGCTTTAGCTCTCCTTTATTACACCCAATGGGTGCATACCTGATTCCTTCTATTAAAAGCAGGATTTATAATTTCATATTTGTTAAAAAGATAAATACCTGTATCTTTTCCCGTGTAAACAAATGAAAGATCTGGTGTGGTGATTTCCTTTTTATGATGAAGTATGATGTTTGATGATGATTTGTCCTTCCTTCTCAATTCGAGTGAGAAATTTCTGAAAATGTTATCAGAAATATTTTAAAATAAATAGATTTTGTACCCGTCTGTATCGCCGAACACTTGTCATAACATTGTAAATGATATGTTAGAGACAAAATACGCTTTGTAAATGTATAGCGATAAGGTACAGTCTACCGGCTTACATTAACATTTTTCCTTTAAAGAAAACATTGTAACATTCTTCAACTCACTTATTGAAAGCATAAAAGTTGACCCGAAGTAAGTCTCCTGATTTGCCGACTTGAGTGTGTCTAAGGTGAAGGTCGTCTATATCGTAATGTAACGGTTCATAGTACAGCAGCCGTTTATCAAGCAATTCATTATTCGCTGAAAATACATATTAACATAACATAAACATTTATATAATAAAACAACATTAACAAGTCTATATACACATTCGTAAAGAAACGGTAAACGACATAAGACATTTGTTGAGCAATATTTGCTACTCTGAAAATAAATATAAACCTCTTATAAACATTCGATAAAGGCCAACACAAATGATGCTATAAGATATTCGTACACGCCACCTGCACATGTGCAATAGCCAAACTGTTAGTAGCATAAGCCTTAAAGCGGAACTTTGTTGGATCCATATAATAATAAGATCATAAAGTCATAAACATCATGTTCTAGCCGAAAGAAGGATTCAATCATTGATCTCCAATTTCATAATAAATGATACCGTGAATTTTATTGTAAAATGTTGCATAAATAGAGCCTCGTAGGCGTTTAAATGAAGGCGTTTAAATGAAGTTATATCTTATTCTAAACAAAAAACATTTAATTCTTGATGAATTTTACTCAAATTGTCATTCATATGGCAAATTTAATATTGTTGTTAATGTCATCCCCTATACCAGCTTTGCAATGAATATGATCCAAAACATACAATGAAATAATATTTTTCATGAATGGTGTATCATCGTACATTTTTGGTATGATATTTGCTGACATACTCATGAAACAAAAAGAATCCCCAAAAAGGGTAGTTCAAGTTAGAAATTGACACTATTGATGTACCAAAAAATTGAGAAAAATGAGCGATAAATCAAATGTTCTTTTTATGAACTAACGTATAAGTTTCATTCATAAAGTAAACGCTGGGTCAAGTACTTAAATATGATACATACCAATTTCAAAACTATGTCAAGTGTTTATAGTATTGTTTGTTTAGTTAGTGAGGGGCATTAAGTTCAGTTGTATAATATGATAGCGTTACGTAAATCAAGCCAACTATTATATTTTAATATATGATTGAATAAGACGATTAAAGAAGGTTAAGCAAGTGACAGCAAAAGATTGTCAAAGATATATAACAAAATAATGGATATTATAAGATAAAGCAATAGCAAATCAACAGTGCTTTGTGAATTGTTCTAGGAAAGAGACAAATACAAATAAATGAAAGTTTATCGACATCCATCTGTTTGTCTTTTGATAGACAGCATCTCAAGATCAATAAATGTATTATAATATTAGTATTTGGACTTTGTTCAATATCACTATTTTCTAGTTACTCACATAATAGATAATTTATATTTCAAGAGCAATAGTTCAAAGTACATACACGTATTATGAAAACATCTATTTATAAGTTTGACATGTGCGACACAACCTTTAGCAATGTTTTATTTTCTATAACTGATATTCACTTGCCAATTGATATTGTTTTGGCACTTGATTAACTTTTCTTCTTCAATTTCTATTATTTATATTTAGATAAAAATAATATATCTTCTGTCATTTATTTTAATTCTGTTTATATATGGGAAAACAAATATGTTCTGATACATCATGTGATTTTGAACTTTTAAAACAAATATCTATCACTTAACACACTTGAAGCCAAACTTTGCTAACATAGACCCTTTTTTGACTCCTTATATATACTTATCAATTGTTATTGTTAATCATAATCATACTATGCGAAAAGGAAGTCCATTATAAACAAAAATACCCATTGCTTTTTCTGCGGTGAAATTCTAAAAATTCACATCGTATGAAATATAATTGATTTCTCGCAATAAATAGTGATGTAATGAATAATAGACAAGGAAAACTTTTTATAGGCCTATCCTGTTGCATAAAAATATCCTCTTTCTGTAATGCTTCAAAAATGTCGATCTATAACCGCAAGTGTCGATTAGTTCTGTATCACATAACAATATATGTATAAGGATAATAAACAGAAACCAGGATGTAAGTAATTTAAGACTGTTTCAAAAAGTTCAATAAGTTTGAAACATCATTTTTTTTTTTTTTTTTTGGATTTTTAAAGGAGTGACATAACACAGGAAAATGCAGAAGAAAAGCAGAAAGAACGGATTTCGTAGAAAGGTTTCACATGCTTAACTGTTAAGTTAAACATGTTGTTTGTCAAATTATTCTTAAAATGATTCAATGAATGTTGATGAGCGTTTAGACAAACAGGTGTATCTAATACACAGTGCAAATGGACAAACCTCTTTCGTTATTAATACACAGAAAAGATAAAGTTATCTCATATATTTCAATTTGTACTTTTGTATGATAATATATATGAGCCGCATGAGGACAAAACCAACATAATGGGTTTGCGATCAGCATGGATCCAGACCAGCCTGCGCATCCGCGCAGTTTGATCAGGATCCATGCTGTTCGCTATCAGTTTCTCTACTTGTAATAGAGTTGGTAAGCGAACAGCATGGATCCTGATCAGACTGCGCGGATGCTCAGGCTGGTCTGGAAACATGCTGGTCGCAAACGCACTATGTTGGTTTTGTCATGGCATTGCTCAAATTATAATATAGTGTTAAGATTGATACTGTTTGGTGCTGGATATGAAAAGTGAATGAAATGATATATTTTTCTTCCTTTTCTCTTCAACTTCATTTTTACTCTTCAATTGGTATGATAATGATATAACTAGCAAGAACGTCGTCGACTTTATGATTAAACTTATTAAAAGAATCAGCTGATATTATTACTAGCAATCAAACACATGCTTTTAAAAATAGATTAACACGTTCTAAAATAAAATCGGATATTACTCACCAAGCAAAGTATCAGTAAGGTACAATTTTATCAGAATTTACAAATATTTCAACAATATTTCAACAACTGATAAAGCATTAATAATCATCAGAAAAATAAGTGTCTGATAAATTATATTGTAAGCAGTCATAAACATTTTTCATTCTAATATCGGAAACTACTCATCATAAAAAACCCATAATGCATAGTTTTATTTTGAAATTCCTTTCAGATTTATAAAAAAAAGTCTCAACAACTGATAACGCCTGTATTCACGAGTTAAGTTTGTAAATCAGACTTAAACTTCAACAATAATGCTATTATACTGTTTTTATGATAAATATGCACTACCATGCGTGTGAGGGGTTATGTGGTTATACCAAAAATGAGCATTTACTGCCTTCTATTTAGTCCATGTAACTTTCACTCTTAATCTTAACAAACGACAGATAAAATGCTCATTTGTACATTATAAACCTGAACTAAAAATATTTAGCAAAAGGTTGAGATTGTTATGGTCATAAAATGGATGATCTTTAGACAATCAATTCACCGATTATTGCATAAATCTTTAACTTATAAGTTGTCTTATTGACATCGCTTTAGTACATTGTAATATGGCCTCCTTTAAAGACATGTTGAAATTAAGACCACTTATTGAATTACAAAATTATTTTATAAAAGAAGTTGATAAAAAAACCTTCAGAGGCATGATACAATTGAGACCACTTATTGTATTGCCAAATTAGGTTTGAAAATACTATATTCAAAATGTTTTCTTTTTTCCCATTTATGTATATTGCATGAAATCTGAAGACATCTTTCAGGAGATTGAATTAAGTACTAGCACTTTTAACTTATTGGCTGACCCACAATTCCAAAGTGATTTAAACATTTATTCGGTAGAGATTTGGTCAAATTGAGCTTACTGTAAACGGCATTACCTGATAGAGTATCAGAAATCACTAAGACTGTTTAACAACTTAATCTATCTCTTCAAATTTTAACCTTATCTTCTGATTTTAAGACTCGGCAGCAAAAAGTCATTTTTGTCTTTTGTCACAGCAACGTCTCTTTGAAACAATCTAACTCAGGTTAACAAAATCAAAGTCAAAAATGTGTACTCTAAAATCTTATTAATTCATTTTTACTGCCATTTAAACATAATTTGAAATTTTTAATCTGTTGAATTACATAATCTGTATTATCAAATAAAATGTGATTTTTTTTCTTTCTTAAATGAACCATTTTAAAATATGTGCTCCTAATTAAATGCAAATACTCTCGACCTTTTGTGGGGAAACGAAAGTATGAAAAAATCCAACCAACCTGACAATGTATTTATATATACAATAATTTCCAGTATGCTTAAACTTAACACAATAAAATATCGCATTATGTATCAAATTGCGATGTCCACATCAGATAAATAGTTAAATAGGTTAATAGTTTTATAAAGCTACTTTTACATCTTTTTAACGAAACAAAATTGCTCGTACAATTTCCAGTAGTACACTATAAATGTTAAACTTATCATTTATTTTCCTTCCTGTTTGTACGCATGCGCATAGCCAAAACAGCCTGTCCCTCTTTAAATACTTATCTCCTTTATTTCTATCTTTAATCTAATTATGTCCTCCTTGTAGTCAGTTATGTCACAATATATTGTGATGAAACACATATAACTATAGTTTCAAGTACTTCTGGTTAAACGTATATTCCGCATAAATAGTTGTGAAAAAATGCTTTCATCCACATTTAAGTTTTATTTCTATTTGTCATGTCTCTCACCAAAAGATGAAGTTGAGGTTGCTAAAAGAAACAACTCACGGTTGAATACTCTATTTTTACATAAAAATGTCGCATTATCTCTTTGGTCATAAAGTATACGAACTATCAATAAAACTGAGAGGTTTTATTTCCCCTGAAAATGTTTTAAAAAATTTTTCTGAATGCCAAAAGGCCCTATTTGGAAAAAACGAAAATAATGATCGAGCAAATGTTCTTTAAAAAATTTTTAAAATTTTTTTTTGTAGAAATCCCAAATTGCTTCCCTTTAAAATGGTTAACACAAAAAAGGGGGGGAAAAATCTTTATCCCAAAATTAAAAAAGGGGGTTCTTTTTTGGGATGAGTTGAAAAGTTGGGATGTAAATTAAAAACCAACAAAAATTTTTCTAAATAGACAGGGAATTTTTATGTCGGGAAAAGTTTTAACCCCAAAATCAAAACAGACATAACTTTTTTTTTTAAAAATTTCCCCACCAAATAAAAATATTGTTAAAAATATTTTGAAAAACGTAAATTAAAAGTTTATTATGCACATGAATTTTTGATATAAGCAAACCTTTTTTCACGCGAATGGATTAAAAAAAAAATAAACCTTTTTCACTGGCCCTTTTTCTAAAACAAGACTTTTGGGGTTTTTTAAAAAAAGAAATAATGAAAAAAAACTTTGATTATTAAGGAAAAAAAAGAAAAAAACACAAGTCCTTTTCGTAAAAACTTAAAAATAAAATTTAAACCCTTTTTTTCACAAAAAAAATTACAAAATGGCCTTTATATAATTTTAGGATTTATTTTGAAATGAGGGATAAATTAAGGGCCCGAAAATCTTATAAACCTTTAGGAAAATTATAAAAAGTGGACAGCATTCATTTTTAAAACAAAACGTGGGAAAAAAAAACCCCTGATTTGGGGAGCTAAAAAAAACCATTAAAGCCAAACCCAAAACTTTAAAAGTTTTTAAAGTTTTAACGAACGTTTTTACAGATGAAAGGGCCATTAAACAAACCCCATTTTACCCTTATTTTATTTAAAAACCCTTTTACCTAACGTTTACGAATATTTTATCGAGAAGTATAGTAGGTGCACATTCACATGTATTCATTCTTATGACAAAAGTAGAGAATATGAGAAACATTTTGTTTACTGCCTTTATCATTGACTGTAACATAATATTTCATAAAATAAATGAGAAGAGAGAAAGAGAGAGATTATCTTTCTGTTAACCTTGCGGGTTTTGTTAACCTTGCGGAGCACGATAGCAATTATTGTATTATACTTTACAGGCGACGATTTTTTTTTAAGGCCATTTGGGCAAAAGTAATGTTTTTTATATTGTACTGCGTACATGTATATTGCTTATATGTAAAAAAAAATGTATGTTGACATTAGGAACATATTAATCAGTGAACAGACTCATCACATAAATTTAAGAAATACTTTATAGCTTGTGCTACATCTTATATTTTTGTTAAGTTTTCTTTGTTTGTTGTTGTTTTTTTTTTTTGTTTTTTTTTGGGGGGGGTTATTGTTGTTGTTTTTTCCTTTTCACTTTTTTCACAAAACGCGGGTTAAATTATAATATTTTGCTGTACATTTTTTCCTATTAATAATGATACATCTCTTTTCAACTCAACTAAATTTATCAAATATCGAAGAATGTGTTTTTACATTTACTTTAAAATTGAGATTTTTTGAATCAATCCTGTAATATTCTTTAATTTTAATTTTATTACATGCCATCCATATATTAAACAATTACAAAAATTCGGAAATTTGACGTAATCTAGATAAGGGCCATTTTCTATATTGTATATTCTTATCAGAGTAAACAAAGAATTAGCAACTGATAGTGCGTTAATTTCAACGCTTAAAGTTTCAATTTAAGTACGTTGTAAAGACATAAATTAATGCAACAATAATGTCTTTTTCCTGTGTGATTTGCTTATATGTGTACCGCTCATGTTTGGAGAATTTATGTTAGTTAAACTATGACAAATAGGATTTTACATATTCATTCAGTTTAAAGTTGAACACTACACCGCAAAACATGTACTTCATACAATATTATTCCCCCTTCTATAAAAATATAATATTAGATTTTTTTTTACTTTTCTTTCCCTTTATTTTCAAAAAGTAATTGTTTACACTATGTTGGTTTGGACATAATCATTTTCTAAAACTCTTAACTTTACAGTTACTGATGTAGAGAAAAAGCAATAAATAAAATTTGCAATTATTGATGCAATGTTTATCAATCTTATTAATTTATCGAGCTTAAGGTGTATTATCAAACTACCCGAAAAAGAATGGACACAACAAATTTCTATACAAACCAAAACTTGTACTAACACGTACAATAATTTCCAGTATAATTTAAGATTCAACACAATTAAATACCACATTATGCTACAGTCACTTCAATTTTTTAGTAGACATACGTTATACAGTATAATAATCATATACAATAAATAAAAACGTTTAACGTTAATTCTGTTAAATATATTCATATTTACTTACACGTATGTTTCTGTCCCATTTAAATAATTTCTATCTGTAATTTAATCACGAATACATTGTTGTCAACCAGTTTATAAAATTCTTATTATATGCCCTAAATATCATAAAGATAAGTTTATGCAAATGAACTGGGATTTGCTCATTTCAAGTATCTTTGGTTGATAGTTAGGAACGCCGCAGAAAAAAAACTCGAATAAAGTTTGTTTTCCGATATATGACTTAAAAAGTAAGATTTTTGTATGTTAAAACATTGACCAAGATACCTGATTATAAATACAATTTAACAGAAAACGGGTTTTCAGTAAAAGCTAAAAA